>NC_057804.1:107504459-107517087 GCF_018294505.1 Triticum aestivum | reverse complement strand
GCCGGCGCCGCGGCCGCGTCCTCCTCGGTGAACCCGTTCACGGCCAAGGCGGCCTTCATCCGGTACTGGAACCGCAAGGTGCCCAACAACCGCCCCCACCCGGCCTTCTTCGTCTCTAAGCTCTCCCCGCTGCCCGCCGCCGACGCTGCATCCTTCCCTTCGTCGCTCCCCGACATCACTGCCCGCCTACCCACACTCTGCTCCAAGGCTGCTCTGCTGTGCCCGTCCTCTGATGTAGCGTCGCTGGCGGACCGGAAAGGCCAGTTCAAGAGCTACAGCGACGCCAACTTCACCAACTACGGCTCCGGCGCTGGCGCCGGCACCGACGGGTTCAGCACCTACTCCCCGGACGTCAACGTCGCCGCCGACTCGTTCCGCCGCTACGGCCGGGACTCGTCGGCGCGGGCCGACTCCTTCGCCAGCTACGAGGCCAACGGCAACGTCGTCACCGCCAACTTCACCTCCTACGCCGGCGGCGCCACTGGCGGGTCGGGCTCCTTCACCGCCTACGCCACGGACACCAACGTCCCGGAATCAAAGTTCACCAACTACGACGCCGGGGCCAATGGCCGGACCCGCGGGTTCACATCCTACTCCCAGGAGGCCAACCACGGGGAGAACAGCTTCGCCGGCTATGGCAAGAGCGCCAACAGCCTGCGGGAGACCTTCACCTCCTACGGCGGCGACACCAACACCCTCAGCTCCGGTTTCGCCAACTACGGCGACTCCGCCAACGGCGCGACCGACACCTTCACGGGATACGGTGTCGAGGGGAACGTGCCCGAGAACACGTTCCGGAGCTACGGTGCCGGCGGCAATGCCGGAGTGGACACGTTCAAGGGGTACCGCGATAACGCCAATGTCGGGGACGACAGCTTCGCCTCCTACGCCAAGGGTGCCAACGGCGGGACCGCCGAGTTCCAGAGCTACGGTGGCTCGGCCAACCAGGGCAGCGTCGCCTTCAAAGGCTACGGCGAAGGCACCAACCGCAACCACCACATTGGGTTCAAGCAGTACGCCGGAGACAATACCACGTTCAAGGGGTACGCCAAGACCGGCGTCGACTTCAAGGAGTATCACAACACGTCAAGCACAATGTCAGTGTCGGCGGAGGCAACCACATCCGAGCATCAGCATATGAAGTGGTCTCCAGAGCCAGGCAAGTTCTTCAGGGAGAGGGAGCTGGTGGCCGGGAACCGAATGCCCATGCCGGACATCAGGGACAAGATGCCACCCAGGGCATTCCTGCCGAGAGACATTGCCAGGAAGATACCATTCGAGCCGAATGCCGTGTCAGAGGTCTTCAGGGTGCCTTTGGACACGGCGATGGGCAAGGCAGTGGCATCCACGGTAGCCGAGTGCGAGCGCGCGCCCAGCCAGGGCGAGACTAAGCGGTGCGCGACCTCAGCTGAGGACATTGTGGACTTTGCTGTCGAGATGCTAGGCAGTGACATTGTTGTCCACAGCACGGCCTCCACGGCGGGCAGCGGCGCGGACATCAGGCTGGGCAATGTCACCGGAGTCCACGGTGGCAAGGTGACACGGCCTGTATCATGCCACCAGAGCCTGTTCCCGTACCTGGTGTACTACTGCCACTCGGTGCCCAAGGCGAGGGTGTACGAGGCCGACATCACCGCCGCCGACTCCGGTCAGAAGATCAATCACGGGGTGGCCATCTGTCACCTTGACACTTCTGATTGGAGCCCGTCTCATGGAGCGTTCATCGCCCTTGGTGGTAAACCCGGCAAGATAGAGGTTTGCCATTGGATCTTCGAGGGCGACATGACATGGACAGTCGCAGATTGATGCTGCCATGACAACTGCTTAATCTTCCTCTTGTGGAACTAAGACAAGTACTTTTACCAAGTTCCATCTCTTTTTCTTTTGCAACCTTAATGGTTTAAGAATTGTTCACTCTGTGTGGTAGAAAAAGGGCTGGTTCATCATCAAATGTAAACTGTAAATCCTGGAAATCTGGGTGAGCTGAGGGTAATTTGATTTTCTTGATCAAATTGCCTTTGTTGTGGTAAAAGAAAAGAATTCTGTTTATCTATATCATATTCCTACTTGATAAAGGTGTGTACTAGTAATTCATTCTGTCATTTTCCTGTATGTAGCACACCAGGTGTCAAATAGTTTAATTCATGATCTAAAAAAGGGCAAGTATCAAGTCAGCATGTAACTTAAGCGGCACATGATTTGGATTTGGGTGATGTCCTGTATGTACCAACTTCCAACTTTCCATAGTCCAAAAAGAACATAAGTGATGAAAATAAGTGTGAGCTGACAGAAGTCCCTTTATTTTAGGTCTATCATCTTCATCATTACAAAGTGATTTTTTGGAATTGGATTCTTGGTGCGATCGACATGGGTAACGAAAAGGCAGCTTCCAATAGCCCCACAATGATCATGCATGGCATGCCACTTCTCCGGGAATCTTGGGGAAGTGCCCCTCTTGAATTTGCAATGAGGCCGCCGAGCTAAGCCCGGGCGGCTGACGGTGCTGGCGGAGGAGCTCCTTCCTCTCGTGGCGCAGGGTGGTGCGGGGCACCTTTGACGAGCGGGAGCGCGTGCCCCTCGATCCGGGTCTCCACTCCACGTCGGATTGCTTCCTGGCGACGACGCATGGCGGCGGCGATGCAGTAGCATCATGGAGGGCATGTTCTCCTGCACGGGGTGGATGTGGACGGGCTGGTCCACGGTCAGTACCAGCCGGATTTGGCTTTGGTGGCCGGCGTGTCGCGTGGGATGAAGTACTGGGGTCCATGACGATGCAGGCAACTCCGGGGGAAACCCTAGATCTTCCTGGGATCGAGCGATGGCCATGCTTCTGCGTCATAGTCCCTCTTGAGGGCATCGGTTCGGGAGTTTGCTCCGGTTGGAGGGACCACCGGGCGGCGGCGACTTATGTCTTCACGGCGGGGCTCCGCGTGGATCCAATTAATGGCGAGATTGAGTTGGCACGAGACTTTGGTCATGGTGGACGATGGCGGTGTCTCTGACATCATTTCCTTGTTGAGGCATCGTTGTCGCTTGGTATGCTCCGGGGAAAACACTAGATCTAGGACTCCCGGATCAGAAGATGGCATCACCTTCATTTTTAGGTTTACGAGGCCGAAATCACCGCCGCCGACTCTGATCAGAAGATCAATCACAGGGTGGCGGTCTGTTACCTTGACACTTCTGATTGAAGCCTGGCTGATGGAGCGTTTTTTAGCAGAAATCGTAGAACGTATTTTCATTAAATAATTAAACAAAGTACAAGGTAACTAGTACAATTAACCAATGTAGGTTTTGGGAAACATAAGGAAAATAGTTAATCCGGGTCCATGAACTGTGCTCCACAACTCCTTATCTTGTCTGCTTTATTCGGTTTTGCTCTCAGCTCGGATGCCCATAATCCTTCCTTGAGATAAATCTTCCAATGTATTAAAGTGTGGGGCTGCTGATCTGAAAATTTTATCGTTCCTGACAGACCAGATACTCCAACAGCTCATGATGATGATATCCAGTGCTATATCGGATGGAAGTATGTGAAGTGTTAGCATGATCTCATCATTTGTTGATATACCTCTTTGTTTATCTTGCATGAGATAATCCCAGCATCTCATGGCAAATGGGCAATCCCAGAATAGGTGAAGTGATGTTTCCTCAGTCTTGTCTGCACAGAGCACAGAATTATAATCCTCCAAGTACATATTATTGCGGTGCAATAGGTTCCTTGTGTTTAATTTGTCCTGGTATAGCATCCAGAAGAAGATCTTGTGTCTGAGCCTACGTGATGTGTTCCGCATGAGCTTGTAAATGTTGTGGGGAACTTCTGTCTTCTTGAGTTCTCTATACATCTTCATGGATGAACAAGTGTTGCTGTTCCAGGAATAATGCCACCTGTCTTGCTCACCACTTGCCATTCTGGTACCAAGAAATTCCTCCAATGTGTTGAACTGCTGATAAGCCTGGAGTGATAGTGGCCTATGGAAATGCTGACTGGTGTCTTGTTGTTCAATAACCTTGGATAGAGTGATGTCCCCATTGATGGCAAAGAATATAGCTCTGGAATGTGAGTGATAAGGGTTTTCCAGACCAGTTATAAGTCCAAAAAAGAGTTATGTCTCCTGTTCCAGCCTTGCATATATCATGTTGTTTAAAACAAGGAGAAGTCTGGAAACAATTCTCCACCAGAAACATTTCTGTCACCAGGAAGTGTTGTTTGGTAGTAAGTCTCCCAAATGATGTTAACCCAAGGAATGTCTTTTTTATTGAGGAATTTGTGAAGAAATTTCATCAGGAGAGCTTGGTTGTGTGTGCCAATGTCCAATGCTGCTAGTACCCATCTTCTTTAGGTGTACAAACTTCCTCCCATGAGATTAATGTATATCCAGAGTCAATAGTCCCATATTTTCTCCAAAAACATTGCTTGAGGTATATGTTTATTTGTTTAACCACAGTTTTAGGCAGAGATAATGTGCGCATTAAAATTGTGGGCATACTGGTGAAGACAGATTTGATCAAGGTAAGCTTGTCACCAGTGGATAAGGGTGTGGAACAACTAAGCAATCTATTTTCAATCCTCTTCATCATGAGCACAAAATCCACTAATTTGGGCTTGGATGTGCTGAGTGGGAGATCAAGATATGTGTGTGACAAAGTTCCAATCTTGCAACCAAGTAAATCAGATAGCTCATTCATCTTTGTGGTAGGGGTGTTGATGGAAATCACGGTGGACTTAGAGTAGTTCACTTTGAGCCCGGTATAAGCAGAAAAATGAAGTAGAAGATTTTTAATGTGGATGAGCTGTTGAGCATCTGCATTAGCCACTAAGATGGTATCATCGGCATATTGGATGATTGGGTAGTCAGAGCATGAATTGTGCAGCAAGGGAGAGTTCACCAGTGAATATGTCATGGCCTCATTATCATGGTTTGGAGCATGTCTGCAACTAGTACAAAGATCAATGGGGAAAGTGGGTCTCCTCGTCTGACACCTTTTTTACAAAGAAAGTGGCTCATGGAGCGTTCATCGCCCTTGGTGGTAAATGATGGAGTCATGTACCTAGGGTAGGGTCACAGACCTGATCTAAGTACCCTGCCCAGGGACATCCTTAGAAGAGATCACCTTCCAGTCGACCTACGAGGGATTCACTCGACTGACTTGAAGGACTCGACCACGAAGACTCACTCGACCACCAGAAGGTCAAGTGGCACTCTGCACTGCAACGGTCTGTAATTAAGTAGACTTTATGATAGTAAAGACACTTTATGTGGGGCGTTACCAGTAACGCCCCGGACTTAACGCACCTTAAGCCCTCTCCTACGTGGGCTGGCTGGGGTCCTGGCGCACTCTATATAAGCCACCCCCCTCCACAGGTAGAAGGGTTCGGCACTCTGTAACTCATATACACGTAATCCACTCGACCGCCTCCGGGCTCCGAGACGTAGGGCTTTTACTTCCTTCGAGAAGGGCCTGAACTCGTACATCTCTTGTGTTTACAACCTCTCCATAGCTAGGACCTTGCCTCTCCATACCTACCCCCCACTCTACTGTCAGACTTAGATCCACGACAGTTGGCGCCCACCGTGGGGCAGGTGTTTTAGCGATTTTGTGGAGAAGTTGCGATTCTTCCGAGTACTTTCATCATGGTGGCTGCTGGAGTTTTGGTCGAGGGCCGAGAGATCCGTCTCGGTGCTCTCACCTTCGTCGCCGACGACTCCGCCTGGCTCCAGGAGGCTCCACTCGACGTCGATGCGCTCCCCGTCCGCGGTGCGACGCATTTTCGCGCATGTGTCCACGGCGTTCTGCTGCGGCAACCGTCGACCCCGTATCGGTCGACTCCCCCATCGGGCACCCTCCCGGTCTCCCGCCAGCGCAAGCGCTCGGGCCGGTCGAGGCTTCAGCGGTGGGTGAGGCACGCGGTGGCTCGCCAGACGGCCACCACCCAAGTTGCGGCAATCGAGCCCGACGAATCTCTTTACGGCCTGTTCGATCTGTCGACTGGCTCCGTAGAGACTGCATCCGAGTGCGATAGCAGTGATCCAGCGGCGGAAATCCTGATGGTCGACGGGCCCCGCAGCCCCCCTGGCTTCGCCCGTGATGGTGGGGCAGGCGACGGAGGCGACCCCGCACGAGACCACGAAGAGTACCAGCTCGAGCCACTCGACTCTCTGCAAAGAGAGGAACTTCGCCGCAGGAACGTGGATGCCCTGCGTACTCCCATCGCAGGAGAAACCCCCGAGGCCCGCGCCTTGGAGGAGGCACGTTTGGCCAACTTGGCCGAACGCACTCGCCTGGAGAATCTTCAGCGAGCACTCGACGAGCACGCACGACAACGAGTTCCCGACACCAGTCGACGTCAACTCTTCCCGCCGACTCAGGTATATCGAACCCCAATCCAGAATTTAGCAGCTGCGACCCGTATTGCAGAGTCCATCCAGCCCTCTCAGTCGGAAGCTGGCAGAGGCTTGATGCAGATCAGGGATCTGCTCCGGGCAGCAGGTGATCAGAATTCGGCCGTGTCGCAGTCGCGCAACAGAATTCACAGTCGATCCGTCGTTGCGAATACGGTTCAGTCGGCTCACAGCCCCAGATCGCCTCCGCGGCGTGAAGGGCGCGAGAATCGGCGAGACCAATATGGAGACCGACACGACCGAGATGATAGGCGTCGAGTGCCCAATTCCCCTCCGAGGGGTGGGTCTTACGCTCCCCGGCAGCAAGATGACAGACGTCAGCTCAGTGCGGGGCGAAGAGTTCCAGTCGACCCCAGAGAACCAGGCTTCGACGCGCGATCCATTATCGTGCAAGGCTTGGTCGACCGGAACAGAGCCCATCGAGGTGGACTCGACAGAGATGCGCCTACGAGCAGTCGAGTGCATGTTTCTGGTCTGGAATGTTTCAGCAGAGCTATCAGAGCCGCAGTGATCCCTCCCAATTTCAGGTTGGCAACAGGAGTCAGCAAGTTCACTGGTGAGTCTAAGCCTGAAACTTGGCTTGAGGACTACCGAGTGGCGGTTCAAATTGGTGGTGGGAATGATGAGGTGGCCATGAAACATCTGCCCCTCATGTTGGAAGGTTCTGCCAGAGCATGGTTGACTCAGTTACCTCCTAGCAGCATTTACACTTGGGAAGATCTGTCCCGAGTGTTCGTCAGAACGTTTGAAGGAACTTGCAAGCGACCGGCTGGATTGACGGAGCTGCAAGTCTGCGTGCAGAAGACCAATGAGACTCTCAGGGAGTATATTCAGAGGTGGATCACTTTGCACCATACTGTGGAGAATGTGTCTGATCATCAGGCAGTCTGCGCCTTCAAGGATGGTGTCAAGAACAGAGAATTGAGTTTGAAATTTGTTCGAACCGGTGACATGACCTTGAGTCAGATGATGGAAATTGCTACCAAGTACGCCAACGGCGAAGAAGAAGACCGACTCCGAAGCGGCAAGCACAAGCCGAGTCAGTCGGAGAAGGGAAACACCAGTCGGAAACAGAAGTGGAAGGCTGAACCGGCAGCTCCTGGAGAGGCTCTGGCCGTGACTCAGGGAAAGTTTAAGGGGAAACCAAAAGGATCCTGGAACCCTAAGAAGGTAAAGGATAAAGAAGGGAATGACGTGATGGATATGCCGTGCCACATCCACACGAAGAAAGACGAAGAGGGGAATATCATTTACCCAAAGCATACCACTCGCCAATGTCGACTCCTGATCCAGCAGTTTCAAGGAAAACAATCTAAGGACAAGGAAAAGGAGTCAGACAAGGTTGAAGGCAAGGAGGACAGTGAGGAAGGATATCCGCATATCAACTCCACTCTGATGATCTTTGCAGATGCGGAAAGCAAGAGTCGATTGAAAGTCATTAACCGTGAGGTGAACATGGTTACCCCAGCAAAAGCAAATTATTTGAAATGGTCCCAAACACCCATCACATTTGACCAAACTGATCACCCGACTCATATTGCCACCCCTGGGAGGCAAGCTTTGGTGGTCGATCCAGTTGTCGAAGGCACTCGACTGACAAAGGTGCTGATGGACGGTGGTAGCGGGCTGAATTTGTTGTATGCAGACACACTGAAAGGAATGGGCATTCCGATGTCCCGACTGAGCACCAGTAACATGAGCTTTCATGGAGTTATACCAGGGAAGAAAGCCGAGTCACTCGGCCAAATAGCTCTGGACGTGGTGTTTGGTGATTCGAAACATTTTCGCAAAGAGAAGTTGACGTTTGAGGTCGTGGATTTTCAGAGTGCATATCATGCCATTTTGGGGAGACCAGCTTATGCGCGGTTCATGGCTCGACCATGTTACGTGTACCTCAAATTGAAGATGCCCGGCCCCAAAGGAGTGATCACTGTCACCGGTGATCGGAAAAAGGCAGAAGAGTGCTTTCAGAAGGGCTTAAAGATTGCTGATTCCCAGGTGACAGCGGTCGAGTTCGAAGAATACAAGCAAAACGCAGATCCGAGTGACTTGCTGCGATCCAAGAAACCCGCCACAGAATCTGCATTTCAGTCATCCGGTGAGACGAAGCCTGTTCACATTCACCCGACCGACCCCGATGCAGCTCCGACCCACATCTCCACAACACTCGACCCGAAATAGGAAGAAGCGCTAATCCAGTTCCTCCGTGAGAACTGGGACATTTTTGCATGGAAGCCCGCTGACATGCCAGGTGTTCCCAGGGGACTGGCTGAGCATCGCCTAAGAGTCGGCTCATCTGCAAAACCAGTCAAAGAGCATCTTCGGCGGTCCGCCGTCCAGAAGAGAAAAGCCATTGGTGAGGAAGTGGCTCGACTGTTGGCGGCAGGATTTATCCGAGAGATATACCACTCCGAGTGGCTCGCTAATGTCGTCATGGTTCCTAAGAAGGACAAATCACTCCGAATGTGCATTGATTTCAAGCACATCAACCGGGCCTGCCCGAAAGATCATTTTCCTCTCCCTCGCATAGATCAAATTGTTGACTCGACCGCGGGATGCGAGAGATTGTCTTTTCTAGACGCCTACTCCGGGTACCACCAGATCCGTCTATACGGACCCGACGAGGTAAAAACAGCTTTCATCACTCCATTCGGGTGCTTCTGCTATATCACCATGCCATTCGGCCTCAAGAATGCCGGAGCCACATTTATGCGAATGATTCAGAAGTGTCTACTCACTCAAATCAGTCGGAATGTGGAAGCGTATATGGATGATATCGTCGTCAAGTCACGAAAAGGTTCCGACCTGCTCGCTGACCTCGCCGAAACATTTGCCAACCTCAGAAGGTATGATATCAAGCTCAATCCATCAAAGTGCACATACGGAGTTCCCGGTGGCAAGTTACTCGGTTTTCTCATTTCCGAGCGAGGGATCGACGCTAATCCAGAAAAGATCGGCACTGTTCTCCGAATGAAACGCCCTGTGCGAGTGCACGATGTCCAGAAGCTTACTGGATGCTTGGCCGCATTAAGTCGATTCATCTCACGACTCGGTGAAAAGGCATTGCCTCTTTACCGACTGATGAAGAAGGCAGACAAGTTCGAGTGGACTCCAGAAGCTAATGCAGCGTTTGCCGAGCTAAAAGCTCTGCTCTCCACCCAGCCGGTGCTTGCTGCTCCAATCAGCAAAGAGCCTCTGTTGCTTTATATCGCAGCCACAGGACAAGTCGTCAGTACTGTGCTTACGGTCGAGCGGGAAGAAGAAGGAAAAGCTTTCAAAGTTCAGCGCCCAGTGTATTATTTGTCTGAAGTCTTGACTCCATCCAAGCAAAGATATCCTCATTATCAGAAGCTTGTGTATGGAATATACATGACCACAAAGAAGGTTGCTCATTATTTCTCTGATCATTCCATCACAGTCGTCAGCGACGCTCCACTATCAGAGATTTTGCACAACAGAGATGCAACTGGTCGAGTGGCTAAATGGGCGATTGAACTTCTTCCCCTTGATATCAAGTTTGAGGCAAAGAAAGCCATTAAGTCCCAGGCAATAGCAGATTTCCTCGCCGAATGGATTGAACAGCAGCAGCCGACTGAAGTTCACTCGGAGCATTGGACCATGTTTTTTGATGGCTCTAAGATGTTGAATGGTTCCGGTGCTGGGGTTGTCCTGGTTTCCCCCAGAGGAGATAAGCTCAGATATGTGCTCCAGATTCACTTTGATTCCTCCAACAATGAGGCAGAGTATGAGGCCCTCTTATACGGATTGCGCATGGCCATTTCACTCGGCGTCCGTCGTCTGATGGTCTATGGCGACTCGGATTTAGTGGTCAACCAAGTGATGAAGGAGTGGGATGTGAGAAGCCCAGCCATGACTGGATACTGCAGTGCAGTGAGGAAGCTGGAAAAGAAGTTCGAGGGGTTGGAGCTCCATCATATACCCCGACTGAAAAATCAAGCAGCTGATGATCTAGCAAAGATAGGTTCCAAGAGAGGAGCCATTCCGAGTGGTGTGTTCTTGGAGCATATACGCACTCCGTCAGTCAAAGAAGATCCTTTCACCGAAGAAGCTCCACAGCCCAAGAGTGCCACAGATCCGACTGAGGTTGAAGTCCCAGCAGTAGTCGACTTGGTCATGGAGGTCTTGGTGGTCATTCCCGACTGGACAGTTCCGTATATCGCGTATATCCTGAGAAAAGAGCTCCCGGAGGATGAGGAAGAGGCTCGACAGATCGTCCGTCGATCTAAAGCCTTTACCGTAATCAAAGGACATCTATATAGAGAAAGCGCGACTGGAGTTGGTCAGAAGTGCATAACACCAGAAGAAGGTCGAATCATCCTCAATGATATCCACTCAGGAACCTGTGGTCATCACGCGTCCTCTCGGACCATCGTGGCCAAAGCATACCGAGCCGGATTTTACTGGCCAAAGGCGAATGAGATGGCAAAGGAAATAGTAGATAAGTGCGAGGGATGTCAGTTCTACTCGAATATGTCGCACAAGCCTGCATCAGCTCTGAAGACCATTCCACTCGTCTGGCCTTTCGCAGTATGGGGGTTGGACATGGTCGGTCCTTTGAGAACAGGGCGAAGTGGCTTCACGCATGTACTGGTGGCAGTCGACAAGTTCACCAAGTGGATTGAGGCTAAACCAATCAAGAACCTTGACGCCGGTGCTGCTGTTAGCTTCATCAGGAACTGATATTCAGATATGGAGTCCCGCACAGCATCATTACGGATAATGGGTCGAACTTTGACTCGGAGGAATTCAGGGATTTCTGCAACTCTCAAGGCACATGAGTCGACTACGCTTCAGTCGCCCATCCGCAGTCGAATGGACAAGCAGAGCGAGCCAATGGTCTGATTCTCAAGGGATTGAAACCCCGATTGATGCGTGATCTCAAGCATGCAGCTGGAGCTTGGGTCGACGAACTTCCCTCGGTGCTTTGGGGACTGCGGACCACACCTAATCGGTCGACCGGAAGAACTCCATTCTTCTTGGTCTACGGAGCTGAAGCAGTCTTGCCGAGTGATCTTCTCCACAATGCTCCTCGAGTTGAGATATACAACGAAGCAGAAGCTGAACAAGCGCGGCAGGACGCAGTCGACCTTTTAGAGGAAGAAAGGGAGATGGCTCTGATCCGTCTACCAACAAGATTTGCGTCGTTTCCACGCCAGAAATGTGAGGGGTCGAGCCTTCCAGGAAGAAGATTTAGTTCTCCGAGTGGATCAGAAGAAACCACACAAGCTTGCTCCTTCTTGGGAAGGACCCTTCATCGTCACCAAAGTTCTCCACAACGGGGCGTACCGTCTTTACAACGTCGAACATAATATCGATGAGCCCCGAGCTTGGAACTCGGAACTACTCCGCCCATTTTACACTTAAGTTTATCACTCGGATGAGTTGCAATAAAGTACTCCTGTAGTTCATGGATTTCAAAATAATAGTGTCATAGTTCCTCCATAATTTTTGTCACTTTTTATTTTTGTCCAATAAAATTTTCCCCTCAGTGGGTGACTTAGCCGCGAATCCGTTTCGACTAAGTTTGTAAAAATCCTTACCGAGTGGTGAGCCAGACTCCCACTCGGAGGCTTAGCTGCGAATCCATTTCGCCTAAGATATAAAAAATCCTACCGAGTGGTAAGCCAGACTTCCACTCGGAGGCTTTGCTGCGAATCTGTTTCGCCTAAGATATAAAAAATCCTACCGAGTGGTAAGCCAGACTTCCACTCAGAGGCTTAGCTGCAGTCCAAGTACTCGCCTAAGATATAAAAAATCCTACCGAGTGGTAAGCCAGACTTCCACTCGGAGGCTTAGCTGCAGTCCAAGTACTCGCCTAAGATATAAAAAATCCTACCGAGTGGTAAGCCAGACTTCCACTCGGAGGCTTAGCTGCAGTCCAAGCGCTCGCCTAAGTTATCGAAATCCTACCGAGTGAAGAGCAAACCTCTCACTCGGGGGCTTAGCTGCAGCCCAGCGCTCGCCTAAGATATAAAAATCCTACCGAGTGAAGAGCAAACCTCTCACTCGGGGGCTTAGCTGCAGCCCAGTGCTCGCCTAAGATATAGAAATCCTACCGAGTGAAGAGCAAACCTCTCACTCGGGGGCTTAGCTGCAGTCCAGTGCTCGCCTAAGGTATAAAAATCCTACCGAGTGGTAAGCCAGACTTCCACTCGGAGGCTTAGCTGCAGCCCAGTGCTCGCCTAAGATATAGAAATCCTACC
>NC_057804.1:107498472-107504248 GCF_018294505.1 Triticum aestivum | reverse complement strand
TGCTCGCCTAAGATATAAAAAATCCTACCGAGTGAAGAGCAAACCTCTCACTCGGGGGCTTAGCTGCAGCCCAGTGCTCGCCTAAGGTATAAAAAATCCTACCGAGTGAAGAGCAAACCTCTCACTCGGGGGCTTAGCTGCAGCCCAGTGCTCGCCTAAGATATAGAAATCCTGCCGAGTGAAGAGCAAACCTCTCACTCGGGAGGCTTAGCTGCAGCCCAGCGCTCGCCTAAGTGGATTAAGGAATAAGTCGACCGTAGTGAGCGTCTTGCTTTGAACCTGCAAAAGACATTTCGAGCCAAAAGCAATCATATTCAAACACCAAATTCAAGTTCAGATCGATACCTAAAGGAACCGAAAGTGCTCAGGCGCTAAGCCTGTTAAGGTTTATCGGTTACAACTCCACTCGGCATACCGAGGCAAATTTAAAGCGTCGAGCTTAGAAGAAGTTTTTTACCTCTCCTGTGGAGGGCTAGAAGGTGCAACAAACTCATCAAGATCAATTCCATCTACGATCCGAGTGGCAGCAGCAAGGAAAGTTTCCATAAAGGACCTGAAGTCGTGTTTCTTGGTGTTGGCCACTCGGAGGGCAGCCAGCTTGTCTTCTCGCGCATCTTTGCAGTGGACTCGGGCCAAACACAGAGCAACATCTGCACCACACCGAGCCGAGGACTTTTTCCACTCCTGCACTCGACCAGGGACAGCGTTCAAACGAGCCATCAGCGACTCGAGGTCGTTCTGGAGTGTCTCCCTGGGCCAGAGCGTCGAGTCAATGCGAGATGTGGCGACCTTCAGCCTTGCAAGATAGTCCACGGCAGCTTCTACACAGGACTCTAGTCGGAAAACATTCATGGCAACTTCGTCGTTCACCGGAGAATTGACGGGGTCAAGGTTTGGTTCCAGCCGGCTAGTCTCTTCTTCAAAGTTTTGACAAAATTCTGCAAAGACGATCATCGAGTCAAAGCAATGGTCGAATGAAAAAACCACAGTTGAAAGTGATTGTTGAAGGTTTACCTTCAAGCATAAGAAACAGCTTCTTGGCAAGACCACTCAGGAAGGCCTCCAGATCATTTTTCTTCTGAAGAGCAGCTTTCAGATTGGTATTTTCTTGTTCAAGCTTGGTAACTGAAGCTAACTTCTCGTCGGCAAGCTTGATCCTCTCAGCTAGTTCAAGGTCTTTTTTCCTTTGGTCCTCCCTCACCTTACCTGCAAGTTACAGCAAGATCAGATTTTGAAACAAATGAAGAGAAAAAGCAGCCGTCGAGGTCTCACCAAACATACCTTCGGTCTCCTCCTTTGCCTTCGTCAGATTCTCCTGAACCAGCTTCAAATTCAGCTCGAGCTGAATGTGCTTGTTTTCCAGTTCAGTGTAGCGAGCCGCAAGGTCACAGGAGTTCTGCGAAGAACCAATCGACTAAATGTCAAAGATAATTCACTTCCGAGTGGAAAAGGAAAAATCATGCGTTTCTAAGACTACAGCCGAATCCGAGCATTCGACCGTAGTCTCGGGGACTACACCCAGTGGGTGCACTCAGCGTGCCCCCACTAATCCTATTGAAGACAGAGTCGACCAGTCGACCTCAAAAAAAATATGTATTCTTTAAGACTGTAACCGACTGCCAGCAGTCGACCACAGTCTCGAGGACTACACCCAGTGGGTGCACTCAGCGTGCCCCCACCGGTTTGCGAAATCCATTCGCCGTAGTCGAATGACGGAGAGACTGAAATTATAAAGCCTAAGACCGACTGCCAGTAGTCGACCTTAGCCTTGGGGACTACACCCAGCGGGTGCACTCAGCGTGCCCCCGCTAACACAGAGTTTAAATCGACACACCCAGTGGGTGACTACTATAAATTCTGGAAAGAAAAGTTTTTTGATAGCATATCCTAACAGAACAAGTGGTGGTCGACTGACCTAAACATTCCTTTGAAGGGCGGAACTGGCATCGTAAGCTGCCTGGCTCGCATCCCGGATGGTCTTCAACTGCTCCATCATGATACCTGCCTGGCGTATCGCCTCCTTCGCGGCGCCGTCTTGGTCCTCTGGGACGTGGTGCGTCGTGAAGAGGGAGGGTTGCGGAGCACTCGTCAGCGGATCTGCGAAGGACACAGTGTGTCGAGTGGTGTTCTCCTCCTCCGTGACCAGAGTCTCAGGCACCGTCACATCCTGGGGCACCCTGCTGGCAGACGCTTTCCTCCTCATTCTGTGCTTCAGCGGTTCCTCATCTTCATCATCATCAGGGAGAGTGATAACAACATTGGATGGAGCTACAGAAAAGAATCAGAATTAGAGATCATGAGTCAGTCGACTAAAAACGGGGTTAAGAGTATAGTACCAGGTTTTGAGGTTGCTGCGTCCTCCATCTCATGATCGTCAGCCCGGACTGAGGTCTCAGAAGTAGCAGCACTGCAACTCCAAAGAGTCAGTCGACTAACTCCAGCGCCAACCAGAGATAAAGTTCACGCAAAACAAGAAGACTTAAGCAACATGATTACCCTGATATGGTGGAGATGGACACCCTCATCTTTGGCAGGTGCTTGGTCGGCTTTGACGGGGCCGCCCTGGGCTGCTTCGACGCCTTTTCAGTCGGCGCCGGAGAGGTGGTCCGAGGGCGCTTGGTCGACTGAGTGACAGTCGCAACCCCCTTGCCACGTTCAGTCGCAGGGTCATGGACAAGCTTCAACCGCCTTTCCGAGCGCGGTGGTGCAACCTCCTCCTCCTCCTCTTCCTCGTACTCATCAACATCATCATTATCGTCATCAGTGTCATCGTCATCATCATCGTCCTCGGCGGCGTCCGAGTCCCACTCCTCCTCCTGGCTCTCTCCCCCGCTCGCTTCTCCCTCCTCAGTCGGAGCTTATGCTCCGTTGGGCATCGAGTACAACTCAGTGAGGGCCTGATAGACATCCAGACAAAGATCAGTCGACCGATCGGCAGGGAAAACAGAAATAAATATGACGAGAATACAATGGGAAATGGAGCAGACATACCTTGTTTGGATCGCTGTGGCAGTCGAGTGGAGGAATCCTTCTGGCTCCGCGAGGGTTATCCTTGTTCCCAGTAACAGCAGCCATCCACCTTTCCAGAGTGGCATCGTCGACTGTTTCTGGATTGACCCGAGTCACATCCTCAGTCCCGCAGTACAGCCACATGCAATGGCTCCGGAATTGAAGAGGCTGGATACGACGCCTAAGGAAAACCTCCAGGAGATCCATACCCGTCACTCCATCCTGAACCAACTGAACTACACGCTCCATCAGCATCTTCACGTCAGCTTTCTCCTCCGGAATCACCTTCAGAGAGGAGGGCTTGTTCACTCGGTCCATGGTGAACTGAGGGAGTCCACTCGACTGTCCCGGCGTCGACTGATCCTGGCAGTAGAACCAGGTCGACTGCCAGCCTCTGACTGACTCGGGAAATGTCATGGCTGGGAAGGTGCTCTTGCTCCTCACCTGGATCCCCAGACCCCCACACATTTGGACAACTCGGGTTTTTTCGTCGCCTGGGCTCGCCTTCTTCACGGTCTGAGAGCGACACGTGAATATGTGCTTGAACAAGCCCCAATGCGGTCGACAACCCAGAAAACTCTCACACATGGACACGAACGCGGCAAGATAAGCGATAGAATTCGGGGTGAAGTGGTGGAGTTGCGCTCCAAAGAAGTTCAAGAAACCACGAAAGAAAATGCTCGGCGGCAAAGAGAATCCGCGGTCGACGTGGGTAGCCAGAAGCACGCACTCACCCTCTTCTGGCTGGGGCTGCCACTCTTTCCTCGGAAGCCTCGCAGCTCCATGAGGGATCAGGCCCTCGTTGGCCGTGTCGAGGAGATCCTTCTCTGTGATGGTCGACTGGATCCAATCTCCCTGGACCCAGCCTTTCGGCAGGCGAGATCTAGATGAAGACCCGCCGCGGCTGGTGGATCTCCCCTTCGCCTTCTCCGTCGCCGACGCCTTCTTCGCGCGTTCCAGCGCCGCCGTCTTCTCCTTGACCATGGCTACCGGCGAGATGCGCGAGGAGAAGTTGTGCGGAGGCGAGAGCGAGCGCGTTGAGCGGAGACGAAGGGAGCAGAGGGAGAATGCTGAGGCACTGTTCAAAAAACCCTCGCCGGGCGCATTTATAAGATCCCTTCCGAGTGGATGACAGGTGGGCCCGGTCGATCTAATCATATCCTGAAACAGTTGCACGAGCGTGATACGTGGCGAAAAAAGCGGCACGGAGATCGAGGCGTTTATGCCCCGTCCCATCCGAGCGCCGCGGACCGCTTCGCTTCGCGCGCTCCCCCAAATTCCGTATCCTGCGGAATCCGCGAACGGCAGATCAGTCTGCCAGACGCGGGATTCCCTGCGATCCGTCGCTCGAAAATCAGCAAAGTCCAAAAGATCACTCGACGAAGAAAAAGAATGGATTGAGTCGACTGAAGAAAAGTTGCTCACTATCAACAAAGAGATTTTTTGGTTCAAAGCAACGCACGACTAGCATGCGAAGGCTAATCGGCAACAACATCAACTCCTTCATCACTCAAGCCTCAATCCATTCGGGGGATAATGATGGAGTCATGTACCTAGGGTAGGGTCACAGACCTGATCTAAGTACCCTGCCCAGGGACATCCTTAGAAGAGATCACCTTCCAGTCGACCTACGAGGGATTCACTCGACTGACTTGAAGGACTCGACCACGAAGACTCACTCGACCACCAGAAGGTCAAGTGGCACTCTGCACTGCAACGGTCTGTAATTAAGTAGACTTTATGATAGTAAAGACACTTTATGTGGGGCGTTACCAGTAACGCCCCGGACTTAACGCACCTTAAACCCTCTCCTACGTGGGCTGGCTGGGGTCCTGGCGCACTCTATATAAGCCACCCCCCTCCACAGGTAGAAGGGTTCGGCACTCTGTAACTCATATACATGTAATCCACTCGACCGCCTCCGGGCTCCGAGACGTAGGGCTTTTACTTCCTCCGAGAAGGGCCTGAACTCGTACATCTCTTGTGTTTACAACCTCTTCATAGCTAGGACCTTGCCTCTCCATACCTACCCCCACTCTACTGTCAGACTTAGATCCACGACAGTAAACCCAGTAAAATAGAGGTTTGCCATTGTATCTTCAAGGGCGACATGACATGGACAGTCACAGATTAATGCCATGGCAAGTGCTTAATCTTCTTCTTGCCGAACTAAGACTAGTACTTTTACCAAGTCATATCTCTTCTTCTTTTGCCACCTTAATGGTTAAGAATTGTTCACTCCTTGCGGTGGAATATAAGTGTGAGCTGACAGAAGTCCATTTATTTTAGGTCTATCATATTCATCATTGCAAGTGATGTTTGGAATTGGATTCTTGGTGAGATGGGCAACGAAAGGCAGCTTCCAATAACCCCACAATGATCATGCATTGCATGCCACTTTTTTGGGGGGAATCCTGAGAAAATGCCCGTCTTCGATTTGCAACGGTGCTCCTAACTAAGTACTCCCTCCGTCCCAAAATACTTGTCGGAGAGATGGATAAAATTGGATGTATCTATATCTAAAATATTTCTAGATTCATCCATTTCTCTGACAAGTATTCCCGGACGGAGGGAGTAATCTGGTTCTTCTCTATGGCAGATGATATAGACTAGGACAAAGATAAGAGCAACTCTAGCAATGTGCCATATTGGATGGATAATAACCACCCATATGGAGTTCGAGACCTAAAAAAGGTTCTAGTGGAGTCACTATACCGGTCTCAGACTCCATAAAAATACGCATGAAATAGTCGATCGCAACCTCAGT
>NC_057804.1:107465531-107498188 GCF_018294505.1 Triticum aestivum | reverse complement strand
TCGATGCTGGCTTAGTTTCTTTGCTAGTTCCCCTGTCATTCAACGTGGTAATGGGTTCAAATGGGAGCTTGTAATTGTGTATGGGCCTGCCTACCAAACGTCGTTCAGGCGAGTTCTTGTCGGAAGTGTAAGCTAAGATTAAGATTATGGCTACCCCGCATCCGGTTGTTATCGGGCAAGATTCCAGCCTCGTTTGTAGCCCACGTGACAAGAGTAACATGGTGATCAATAACCCGCCTCTAGTACCAATGTTTAATGATTGGCTGGCAGAGCTCGAGATTGTCAAACTACATCGGTGGGGGTGGGGGTCACACTTTACGTGGACGAACAACCAAGATGAGCATGTGCGAACCGTACTTGCACTACAAAAAAATACACTTTCGTGATGATACGTGTTTGTCACAGTAGGTCGCGTTTTTTTTCATGCATGTACATCCATGATGATTTTATGACAGAATCAAGATAGTCATACCTCTGCTGTTGTAGAAGTGTTCCATGACATTATCAAAATTATCACCATGGAAGTGTGTTACGTCTTGAGCTTGCGTTGGTTTCCCTTGAAGAGGAAAGGGTGATGCAGCAACAGTAGCGTAAGTATTTCCCTCAGTTTTTGAGAACCAAGGTATCAATCCAGTAGGAGGCTCCTCAAAAGTCCCACGCACCTACACAAACAAATAAAGAACCCGCAACCAATGCAATAAAGGGGTTGTCAATCCCTTCACGACCACTTGCGAAAGTGAGATCTAATAGAGATAGTATGATAAGATAAATATATTTTTGGTATTTTATAATATAGATGCAAAAAGTAAAGATGCAAATAAAAGTAGATTGGAAGCAAATATGATAAAAGATAGACCCGGGGGCCATAGGTTTCACTAGAGGCTTCTCTTAAGATAGTTTAAGTATTACGGTGGGTGAACAAATTACTGTTGAGCAATTGATAGAAAAGCGAATAATTACGAGATTATATAGGCATGATCATGTATATAGGCATCACGTCCGCAACAAGTAGACCGACTCCTGCCTGCATCTACTACTATTACTCCACACATCGACCGACTCCTGCCTGCATCTAGAGTATTAAGTTCATAAGAACAGAGTAACGCATTACGCAAGATGACATGATGTAGAGGGATAAACTCATGCAATATGATATAAACCCCATCTTGTTATCCTCGATGGCAACAATTCAATATGTGCCTTGCAACCCTTTCTGTCACTGGGTAAGGACACCGCAAGATTGAACCCAAAGATAAGCACTTCTCCCATTGCAAGCAAGATCAATCTAGTAGGCCAAAACAAAATGATAATTCGAAGAGACTTGCAAAGATAACTCAATCATACATAAAAGAATTCAGAGGAGATTCAAATATTTCTCATAGATAAACTTGATCATAAACCCACAATTCATCGGATCTCGACAAACACACCGCAAGAGTTTACATCGAATAGATCTCCACAAGAGAGGGGGGGGAACATTGTATTGAGATCCAAAAAGAGAGAAGAAGCCATCTAGCTAATAACTATGGACCTAAAGGTCTGTGGTAAACTACTCACGACTCATCGGAGGGGCTATGGTGTTGATGTAGAAGCCCTCCATGGTCGATTCCCCCTTCGGCGGAGCGCTGTCGAAGGCTCCAAGATGGGATCTCGCGGATACAGAAGGTTACGGCGGTGGAAATTGTGTTTTGTTGGCTCCTTGGATGTTTTCGGGGTATGTAGGCTTATATAGGAGGAAGAAGTACGTCGGTGGCCGCCTGAAGGGCCCACGAGATAGGGGCACACCCTGTAGGGGTGGGCGCGCCCTACCCTCTCGTGGCCGCCTCGACTGCTTCTTGACTTGCACTCCAAGTCCTCTGGATCACGTTCGTTCTAAAAATCACGCTCCCGAAGGTTTCATTCCGTTTGGACTCAGTTTGATATTCCTTTTCTTCGAAATACTAAAATAGGCACAAAAAAACAACAATACGGGCTGGGCCTCCGGTTAGTAGGTTAGTCCCAAAAATGATATAAATGTGTAAAATAAAGCCCATAAACATCCAAAAGGGGTAATGTAATAGCATGGAACACTCAAAAATTATAGATACGTTGGAGACGTATCAAAGTGTCCACTTCCATGATGATAAATCGCGCGTCAAAGAAGTGCTTTCGTCAAGGGTGACCGACACGTGGCATCCACCGTAATGGGACGCCGTTAACCACCGTTAAGCTATCGGGTCCAGTTTTGGATCCGATAACCCGCTAACAGCCACGACCAGTGCCGATTTTCCACGCGTAAATTTCTCATTGGCCGACGGAACCATGCGTCAGCTCCGCGTTGGCACAGGTGTCACTCATCCAACGGTCGAGATGGGCCTATGATATGTTGACACGTGGACGGGCCCAAAAGTGGCCCATAAAGTTTAAATGGGCCGGCCCAATTGAAGGCCCATAAGATTTAGCGGAGCATAATGGGCCGGCCCAGCTAAAGGCCCACAAGATTTTGCAGACCATAATGGGCCAGCCCAGCTAAAGGCCCAAAAGATTTAGCAGACCACAATGGGCCCGCCCAGCTAAAGGCTCACAAGATTTTGTAGACCATAATGGGCCGGCCCTGCTAAAGGCCCAACATTCTCTGTTAAGGCCCGTACGACCAGTGTCAAATTGGCCCGTCAACGGCCTGTCCTAAACTTGTCATCATCGCGTCCCATGGTCACTTCTGCCCGTTAACAGTCCGCTAAGTATTTGGGCCGAATTACGACCCGGTGTATTTCCAGCCTACTAAAGGTCCTTCTTCATTTGGGCCCATTTACAGGCCATCAAAACTTTCGGCCCATAAAATGACCTTGAAGGATTTGGTTCATATTCGGCCATGTCTGACATTCGGCCTGTTAGAGGCCCACTATAGATTTGGGCCACTTTCGGCCTGTTGTCATTTTCGGCCTATTAATGCTGGACGAAAACCATGGGCCATATGTGGCCCAATGTCATATCGGGCCCATTAACAGCCCGTATAAAATGATGATAATCTAGCCCGACAGAAGTTCCGGCCTTTTAAAGACCCGTGTATTAGGTCGGCGCATTTATGGCCCATCTGAATTTCGGCCTGTCAAAGATCCACATCGTAAATGGGCCACCATTTCGACCTGCTAAGACCAGTAGGTTATTTGGCACAATCAGGGCCCAATCTCACTTTCGGTCTATTAAAGGCCGATGTTTTTTATGGGCTCGAGAAATTTACACCTGTAAACGGCCTATTTTTACTGAGGGCCCAAATTATGTTTAGGCCTATTAAAGGCCCACTATGGGCACATGCCTACCAGAAAAATATGGAAGCTTATGCTGATTTAGGCCCAGATATTTTTAGTGGGCTACATGCCAATTTCGGCCCGTAGTCGTTTTTAGCCCAATTAGAATGGGCCCGACGATTGTTGGCATGTTGGGCTCCTACGAAGCTTTCGGCTGAATACATTAGTAAGATAAACCTACACTATACAAAAATAGTGTCGTAATTACTGCAGCCTATGGCAGCATCATAAATGCTGTATCACAAAAAAATCCAACCATACAACAAAAGGCCTGTTGGCATAAAGTTTATAGTCCTTGCAGATAAAAGCACCATCAGATGTATAGAAGCACATATCATTTGACCTGAGTGCTAATGTTTCAGGCTGTAGAATCTGATGGAGCAGCACGATCTTCACCTTTTTTCCGCCATTGCTCTTGAACAATGAAGCGAATGTCGGATAGTCTGGTTTCAAAACCATTCATATCTTGACGACATTTGTCAACCACTATTCTTGTTTCTGAAACGACATCCATTAGGGATTGGACTTGTGTCTGGAGCACAGATATATCACTTTGTCTACTAGGAAGATTTTGTTTAGTAGGTGATTTGGACGAGGTTACCTTAACAACCAACCCAGAATTACACAGAAAGGTGCTTTTTGCACTTTTAGTGGAGAGATACTGACACACTGCTGCAAGAGGTGACATTGTGCCTGTGGTAGCCTCGTCACCTTCAGGTGGTTGTGGTTGTTCAATCATTTGTTCCATAGCTTCCTGAAAGTTTGAACTTGTAGATTAGTGTACCAGATAAGTTACTAATGAGACAAAAACAAACAAAGTAGGTTATACGTTTATACATAACTTATTTTGGTGAACTACTGTAATACATTAGCATGTATTGTAGTGCCAACTACAGAATAAAATCACTTTCAGAACATATGTCCATGTAGCATGCCTACTGTATTGTCTATTTCACTACAAAAAAACACTTCCGTGATGATACGTGTTTGTCACAGTATGTCGTGTTTTTTGTCATGCATGTACATCCATGACAAATTTATGACAGAATCAAGATAGTCATACCTGTGCTGTCGTAGAAGTGTTCCATGACATTACCAAAATTATCATCACGGAAGTGTCCACTTCCATGATGATAAATCACGCGTCACAGAAGTGCTTTCGTCAAGGGTGACCGACATGTGGCATCCAACGTAACGGAACACCGTTAACCTATCGAGTCGGGTTTTGGATCCGATAACCCGTTAACAGCCCCGACCAATGGGGATTTTCCATGTGTAAAATCATCATTGGCTGGAGGAAACACGTGTCGGCTCACCTTTGGGACAGATGTCATCCACTCATTGGACAGAAGGCGCCTATGATACATCAACACGTGGCACGACCCAACAGAGGCCCATTCCTGTGAAAAGGCCGGCCCGTTTGACTTGGTCAAAAGGTGGCGGGCCGGCCCATGTAAAGCCTGTTAAGAACATGTTCGCATATAGCCCATTTACAGCCCGCTAACCCAAGGCCCGTTACGCCCTATCCGAATTAGGCCCAGTAGCGTCATCTGGGCCACCCAATATGATTCCAATCCGTTTTCACTTCTGGCCCATGTATGGCCCATGACGTCTTTCGGCCAATATGAGGCCCTATGTAACTCTTGGCCTATTAACGGCCCATGGTGAAACTGGCCCGTAATGAACAGTGTATTACTTTACACCCATTAACGGCCTGTGGTGAAACTGGCCCGTAATGAACAGTGTATCACTTTATACCCATTAAGGGCTCGTTATTCCGTTGGGCCAGCCCATGTTATCTTTCGGCCTTCTCAGAGCCCATTTATTCTTGGGCTCATTTCCAGCATTCGTTTACTTACGGCCCGTTACTGTCATTTTCTGCTTATGGGCCAAATTCAGCCCGTGGTTACAGTCGACCCGTTTGTGGTCCGTTAACACGTTGGGCCGTTTTCATAGCGTCATGAAATACGTCCTATTAACGATGGCCCGTTATGGTCGCCCCATGAATGGACGATTCCAACTCTAGCCCGTTTACGGCCATAATGCGGCCTGTTATTGGCCCATGTTTGGGCAATCGATCATATTGCCCGTATAAGGCCTATTGATGATATGGCCCGTAGAAGGCCCATTGTTTCTACGGCCCGTAGAAGGCCCATTGTTTCTACGCCCCGTAGGAGGCCTAGTGTCACTACAGTAAATATTAGCCCATGGTTATTGTGGCCTAGTTTTAAAAAATAGGTTATTGCAGCCACTAGCAAACCGCGGAAAAAGAACTGCAATGACTACAAGCAAAAAAATAAACAAGACAACAAGGAAATAAATAAGCAAGCAACTTACGCTAGGCTATCACGGATATCACACATATTACATCCACTGGGCATCAAAGTTCGCCACCAGTGCAAATAAATGCACCGACGAAAGAATATACAAAACTGAGAGCACTTCAGAAGGCACTAGGCCTGGCCAGGTCGGGGCCCCCAAACAGCTGAAGAAGCTGAGTAGACCTCAGTTGTGTCAACGATAGATTCATCAACACTAGATTTAAGGCATGATGGTGCGCACGGCAGTCCTCTGACATCTTCATTGCATCTTTGACTTCAAGTCGGAGCTGAGCTGAAGCAAGCCTTTCCGCTTTAAGTTGAGACTGAAGAAGTCGAACTGATTGAGGCAGCGACTGCACAGAGGTTGTCTCACACCTGCTGGTGAGTAGCTTCAACTCACTGTCTTCATCAAGACAGGACCTTGGGGTCATCTCGCTGTCCTCAAGATGGTTTGGCTCACTATCTTCCCTAAAGTTCTACCTGGCATAAGAGATACGACTCTGAAAGAGAAACAAGGAGACACGTAACAAGTTTCACAATTATATAAGCAAATAAATGGATGTGTTCTACATAAGGAACATGTTTTTACAACTATAATTTGAAACTGGTAGTTGTTGCAAACATCCAATCAGATGTAAACAACAAAGCAAACAACAGTGGAGGCAATGATGCCTATCCAAATCTATACTAGAACAAAGTTTGAAGGCTTGATAAGGATGAACTTACATTACATGTTAACACAGGCTGGACAAAGCCCTTCTCCATGTTGATGGAAGGATAATTCAATAAATTCCCCAAAGAAAATTCTTTATAAGCCTTGCCATTATTCTACATTTTGCAAAGAGTAAATATGGATCAAGTAATATTGGAAGAAACAGAGGATAATGAAGCTCAGGTGCACATTGATGATACATAATCAAATAGCAATTAATTAAGTACAGCGTTACAAGGCAAAAGGGAGAGAGGTACTGACAAGAGCAATGCAGAGCCCATTATTGTTTTGAGATCGTATGATCCTTTGAGCAAGGAGATTCATCTGAAATTAGTTTTCATACAAGAGAGAAGGTAAGGCACAATCAGAAATTTAGGAGTTCAAATTTTGAATTGATATCATAGACAGTACCTGACGCTGGGCTCCCAGCAGTTCTAATAGGGGTTTGGCCACTGGAGTAGGGGTAAAGTGTGGTACAGTTGGGCCTGTGTTTTCTGTGGCTGCTGATCTATTTGATTTAACATGTACCACTACCTTTTCCAAATACCTAGTTTGTACTCCTTGAGGATCTGCACTCACCCTCTTCCTTTTGGACATCTATCACGAAAGAACAACATTTGACTGGAAAAATATAGTGTGACGACACATGGAATAGGTACAGAAAATGGATAGTTATGGCATATACTCATGTATGATGCTTAAACTAAGCAGATGGTGTAACAAAGTAGAAGAAATGCAAGAGGTCAGATGCAAAATATGCGCGACCAATACAACTTTGCAAAGTTAGAGCAAGCACCTTGATGGGTGAATAAGATAGGCCATCCTCCACCATGCCAAGTTTGTTAGCCAATGGATCGTTCCGCAATATTCCTCTTGTGCGCCCATTCTCATATTCATTTTGATAATGTTCAATATCTGACATGCATGAAAACATGAAAACAAGTGAAATTTTCTTTGTAATGCAGAAGTGATTCTAATCCAATACTTCCTCCCTGTAAACCCCTTTGTGCTATCTCTGCAATTCTTTTAAAAGATGCCATGCATGCTGTAATTTGTTGTGTGCATTAATATAATGTGGCCTACTCCTCAAAATATGAGACTCCAGAAGTGATGACACTTCGCAAATGATAGCTTCAACATATAGTAAAGAAGAACAAGTCGACCTGACCTGACAGATTCAAAACATACTAAGGGAGAACAACTCGACCTGACCAGTCGACCACAAGAGAAGAGTATCATCTTAAATAAGAGCAGAAGATCAAGCAGATTAAAGATATTACAAGTGTTTCAATACAATGTCGGTTGGCCACCCATGACGAACCAGAGCGCACAGAGAAATAATATTCTTTCCGGTCTCTCCATATGTGGCTCACATGCATTTCGAAACTAAAGTAGGAACATTTAGCTAACCAATTAAACATCTCTCAGTTTTACTAATATCAGCAATAATATCAGATATGAATTTGTACAACTAAGCTTGTTTAGCTCGATGGGTGGAGCAGTGCTATTATGACACGAACCACGTAGGCTGATTGTGGTCATCATAAAATGGGGAAAACATAAGCATGACCAGTACAGTGTTGACCGTGGCAGTGGGATGGCAGATCTGAAGCTACAAACTGCGCAAAGGGTAGTTAGCAACCAATGTTTGCTTTGAAATAACAACTAAGATTTGGTATGGACAAGAAAGTATGGTCAACAAGTGACAAAGAAATGCAATTATGCTGTCTCTATATGTCGCGACATGCATTTGGAAACTCAAGTGGGACCTTTAGCTAACCAATTAAATGTGTCAGTTAACTAATATCAGTATCATATCACAATCATATTTGAACAACTAAGCTTTCGAATTCTGAGTGTTGTGTTGTTTAGCTTGAAGGGTGGAGTAATGCTAGTACGACAGAAAGCACCTACGAAGATCATAGTAGAGTAGATAAAAGGGGAAAACCCTAAGCATCAAGAGAAAAATCAGGAAAGTGGAACTAGCTGGACCAGTGGGTGGCGCACACGCTTTTCGAAACGAATATAGGAACCTTAGGTGACCAATTAAACGTTCTCTGTTTTAGTGATATGAGCATCATATCAGATTCGTATTTGAACACGTAAGCTTTGGGTTGAGGTCTTGAGGAGCAGTGCTAGCACGACACAAAGCACCTACGATGATGGTAGTGAATATAAAGGGGGGAAACCATAAGCTTTATGAGTATAGTGCCCGTGCCATGGCGGATCTGAAGGTGCAAACCGGACAAAGCTACTTCGCAACCAATTTGTTTGCTTTCAACTAGCCACTACGATTTGGTACAGACAAGAAAAGTATAGTAAACAAATTACGATCTATTTTCCGGGTGAGATCAATAACTTAAGCACATATGGAAGAGTACCACCTCTCTTGCAACGCCGTGTAGGCCTATGCTGATACGTTGAGGGTGCTGCGGGTGCGATGGCTGTCGGCGGCGGGGAAGAAGACTTTAGAGGGAAGACGGCCGGGTCGGGGGATATATCCTGTTGCCGTGGACGAAGCGGTCGTAGGAGCGGCAACGGCAAGGTGGACGACGGCGCCGATGAAGCGAGAGGAGGAGATGAAAGGATCTTGGTCCAGCGCCGTGGATGAGAGACGCCCATCTCTTGCAGTGGACGACGGGGTAGGGGTAGCGGCTCCGGCAAGGTGGAGGATGGGGTGCCGGACGGAGGAGGCTGGCCGCAGTGCGGAGGTTGTCGTGCCGCCGATGGTGTATGAATGGGGAAATGGAGGGGAGGGGGGGCGATCTCAAACTTTGGGACGCGCTTCTTGATGACCCACAAGTATAGGGGATCTATCGTAGTCCTTTCGATAAGTAAGAGTGTCGAACCCAACAAGGAGCAGAAGGAAATGATAAGCGGTTTTCAGTAAGGTTTTCTCTGCAAGCACTCAAATAGTAGGTGATAGATAGTTTGGTGATAAAATAAATAGTAACAAGCAAAAAGTAAATAAAGTAAATAAAGTGCAGCAAGGTGGCCCAATCCTTTATGTAGAAAAGGATAAGCCTGGACAAATTCTAATAATGAAGAAGGAGCTCCCGAGGACACATTGGGAATTATCGTCAAGCTAGTTTTCATCACATTCATATGATTCGCGTTCGGTACTTTGATAATTTGATATGTGGGTGGACCGGTACTTGGGTACTGCCCTAACTTGGACAAGCATCCCACTTATGATTAACCCCTATTGCAAGCGTCCGCAACTACAAAAAGGAGCATTAAGGTAAACCTAACCACAACATTAAACATATGGGTCCATATCAACCCCTAACGAAGCAACGCATAAACTAGGGTTTAAGCTTCTGTCACTCTAGCAACCCATCATCTACTTACTACTTCCCCATGCCTTCCTCTAGGCCCAAATAATGGTGAAGTGTCATGTAGTCGACGTTCACATAACACCACTAGAGGAAAGACAACAATACATCTCATCAAAATATCGAACGAATACCAAATTCACATGACTACTAGTAGCAAGACTTCACCCATGTCCTCAGGAACAAACATAACTACTCACAAAGCATATTCATGTTCATAATCAGAGGAGTAATAATATGCATAAAGGATCTGAACATATGATCTTCCAAGTAAACCAACTAGCATCAACTACAAGGAGTAATCAACACTACTAGCAACCCACAGGTACCAATTTGTGGTTTTGATACAAGATTGGATACAAGAGATGAACTAGGGTTTTGAGAGGAGATGGTGCTGGTGAAGATGTTGATGGAGATTGACCCCCTCCCGATGAGAGGATCGTTGGTGATGACGTTCATGATAATTTACCCCTCCCGGAGGGAAGTGTCCCCGGCAGAACAGCTCCGCCAGAGCCCTAGATTGATTCCGCCAAGGTTCCGCCTCGTGGCGGCGGAGTTTCGTCCCGTAAGCTTGCCCACGATTTTTTCCAGGGGAAGAGTGATGATATAGCAGAAGATGGATGCCGGAGGCCCACCAGGGGGCCCAGGAGATAGGGGGACGCGCCCTACAGGGGGGCGTGCCCTCCTGTCTCCTGGACAGGGTGTGGGCCCTCTGGCCTATCTCTTTCGCTCATAAACTCTTATTAAATCCAAAAAGTTGTTTCGTGGAGTTTCAGGACTTTTGGAGTTGTGTTGAATAGGTTTCCAACATTTGCTCCTTTTCCAGCTAGAAATCCAGCTGCCGGCATTCCCCCTCTTCATCGTAAACCTTGTAAAATAAGAGAGAATAGCCATAAGTATTGAGATATAATGTGTAATAACTACCCATAATGCAATAAATATTGATATAAAAGCATGATGCAAAATGGATGTATCAACTCCCCCAAGCTTAGACCTTGCTTGTACTCAAGCGGAAGCCGAAATCGAAAAATATGTCCACATGTTTAGAGATAGAGGTGTCGATAAAAATAAAATACGGACATGAGGGCATCATGATCAATCTAATAACAGCAACATATATAGATTTTGTCATGTGATTTCCTATGCTAAAGTAATAAGAAATTCACAATGTCAAGTATGGTTCAAAAACTTCATTGGGAACTAACAAACTATAATCTCAGTCATTGAAGCAATTGAAATTTATCGTAACATCAGAAAGAGTCAATAATAGAGTTTTTCAACAAGCTCACATACTCAACTATCTCGTAGTCTCCCATAATTGTTAACACTCACGCAATACTTGTGGTTATAGAGTTTTAGCCGGACACTGAGAAAGATAGGGGCTTATTGTGTTGCCTCCCAACGTATTCACCTTTAGGTGATGTCAACAATAATAGCCTATGCCAACTTACATCCAATTGGATGTATCATGATCTTTCAAACACGAAGAGCTTGCCAAAGGATAAAATGAAAAAGGGAAAGGTGAGGATCACCTTGACTCAAGCATAAAGTAAAAACATAAAATAAAAGATAGGCCCTTCACAGAGGGAAGCAGAGGTTTTCATGCGCTTTTAGGGTTGGATACACAAAATCTTAATGCAAAAGAACGTCACTTTATATTGCCCCTTGTATGTGAACCTTTATTATGCAATCCGTCGCTTTTATTACTTCCACAACAAGTTCGTACAAAGCTTATTTTCTCTGCACTAATAAGTCATGCATATTTAGAGAGCAATTTTTATTGCTTGCACCGATGACAACTTACTTGAAGGATCTTACTCAATCCATAGGTAGGTATGGTGGACTCTCATGGCAAAACTGGGTTTAAGGATATTTGGAAGCACAAGTAGTATTTCTACTTGGTGCAAGGAATTTGGCTAGCATGAGGGGGAAAGGCAAGCTCAACATGTTTGGAAGGTCAATGACAATATACTTTAATTGAGATGTCGGAAAACATAAACCATTACGTTGTCTTCCTTGTCCAACGTCAACTCTTTTAGCATGTAATACCTAATGAGTGCTCCCAATCATAAAATATGTCCAAGATAATATATTTATATGTGAACCCCTCTTTCCTTATCACTTCCTATTAATTGCAACGATGACCGAGGCTATGTTTATCAACTCTCAACAATTTTTATGCCTCATACTTTCTATGTGTGAAGTTATCACTATCCATAAGATCAATATGAACTCTTTTGTTCTTTCTACTTTCTCAAGATCATAGCAACATAGCAAAGCCCTTGACTCAACAGTAATCTTTATTATAGATAGCACACGGACTCGATTACATAAAGAGATCACAACGCAAAACTTGAAACTACTTGATATCAAAAACTTCAAACTACTAGATCAAGATACTACTAAAAGGATCGAACTAAATAAAGCGGTAAAGATAGGAGTGTGATGGTGATATGATACCGGGGCACCTCCCCCAAGCTTGGCAGTTGCCAGGGGGAGTGCCCATACCCATGTGATTATTTCTTCGGAGGTGATGGAGGTGGTGATGATGACGGTGGATAATCGCACATCGAGCATAAAAGCTCCTCCAACTTGCGGATAATGCCCTTGAGCCCAGCAATATGATCCTTCAACAAAATATTCTCCTGTGTGAGATACTTGTTCTATATGCGGGCTAACTCAATCATCTTGAAAGCTTCAATCTCTGTTGGAGTGAAAAGGTTAGGTAAAGGTTGAGGGATGTCTTCTTCTTTCACCACTGGAGCTTGAACCTCCATGGCCTTCTTGATCCCTTCATCCTTGTTGATCTCTTCTGGTTCCTCTCTTTTCAACTCTATCTTCAATAGCCAAGCATCCTTGTCTTCATTGTTGGAGGAGGGAGAAGTCATGATGCTCTAAATCTGAAACAGAAACAGCTCAAAACGAAAACAGAGGATATTTGCATGATACGGTGGTCAAAACCTTCGGGAGTATATATAGTGAATTTTTACCGACCAAAATACGTAACATACCAGAAAACGGAGTCCGGGAGGCACACGAGGTGCCCACGAGACAGGGGGCGTGCCCTACAGGGGGGGCCTCCTCTCTCATGGGAGCCTCGTGTCCCTTTCGGACCACTTCTTTCTTCCTAAAATTCTTAAATAATCCAAAACTAATGAAAATTGCCATTAGAGTTGTTTTGGAGTCAGTTTACTTACCGTAACACGTACCTATGCCTTTTCAGAGTCTGGAACATTCTGGAAAGTGTCTCTTATGTATTCCTCAGGGGTTATGGTTTCAATAATATTAGTTTCAACATTGATAGGATTACCTGAAATATAATGTTTAATTCTTTGACCATTTACCACCCTCGGATTTGTTCCTTCGAAGTTGTTGATTTTTATAGCACCAGAACGATAGACCTCCTCGATAACGTAGGGACATTCCCATTTTGAGAGAAGTTTTCCTACAAAAAATCTTAAACGAGAGTTGAATAATAACACATAATCTCCTACGTTAAACTCACGCTTTTGTATCCTCTTATCCTGCCAGCGTTTGACTTCTTCTTTGAAAACTTGGCATTCTCATATGCTTGGGTTCTCCATTCATCAAGTGAGCTAATATCAAATAACCTTTTCTCACCGGCAAGTTTGAAGTCATAATTGAGCTCCTTAATAGCCCAATATGCTTTATGTTCAAGTTCAAGAGGTAAATGACATGCTTTTCCATAAACCATCTTATATGGAGACATACCCATAGGATTTTTGTATGCAATTCTATAGGCCCATAATGCATCATCAAGTTTTTTGGACCAATTCTTTCTAGATCTATTCACAGTCTTTTGCAAAATTAATTTGAGCTCTCTATTGCTCAACTCTACTTGACCACTAGACTGCGAGTGATAAGGAGATGCGATTCTATGATTGACATCATACTTAGCAAGCATCTTACGGAAAGCACCATGAATAAAGTGTGAACCACCATCAGTCATAAGATATCTAGGGACTCCAAACATTGGAAAAATAACTTCTTTAAGCATTTTAATAGAAGTGTTATGATCAGCACTACTAGTTGGAATAGCTTCTACCCACTTAGTAACGTAATCAATAGCAACTAAAATATGTGTATAACCATTGGAGGCAGGAAAAGGTCCCATATAATCAAAGCCCCAAACATCAAACGGTTCAATAACGAGAGAATATTTCATAGGCATTTCTTGACTTCTACTAATGTTTCCTATTCTTTGACAATCATCACAAGATAAGACAAACTTACGAGCATCTTTGAAGAGAGTAGGCCAATAAAAACCAGATTGTAGTACCTTGTGTGCAGTTCTATCTCCAGCGTGGTGCCCTCCATAGGATTCAGAGTGACACTTGCGTAGGATTTGTTCCTGTTCATGCTCAGGCACACACCGTCTAATAATACCATCTACTCCTTCTTTATAAAGGTGTGGATCATCCCAGAAGTAATGTCTTAAATCATAAAAGAACTTTTTCTTTCGCTGGTATGTGAAACTAGGTGGTATATATTTAGCAACAATGTAATTAGCATAATCAGCATACCGAGGAGCAGTACGAGAAGCATTGACAACCGCTAATTGTTCATCAGGAAAACTATCATTAATAGGCAGTGGGTCATCAAGAACGTTCTCTAACCTAGACAAGTTGTCTGCAACAAGGTTCTCAGCTCCCTTTCTATCAATAATATGCAAGTCAAATTCTTGGAGCAAGAGAACCCATCTAATGAGTCTAGGCTTAGCATCTTTCTTTTCCATAAGATATTTAATAGCAGAATGATCAGTGTGAATAGTAACTTTGGAATCAACAATATAAGGTCTAAACTTATCACATGTAAACACAACTGCTAAGAACTCTTTTTCAGTAGTAGCATAATTTCTCTGGGCAGTATCAAGAGTCTTACTAGCATACTGGATAACATTCAATTTCTTATCGACTCTTTGCCCTAAAACAACACCTACAGCATAATCACTAGCCTCGCACATAATTTCAAAAGGTAAATTCCAATCAGGTGGCTGAACAATAGGTGCAGTGATCAAGGCTTTCTTAAGTGTTTCAAATGCTTCTACACAACCATCATCAAAGACAAAAGGAATATCTTTTTGCAATAAATTAGTCAGAGGCCTAGAGATTTTAGAAAAGTCCTTAATGAACCTCCTATAAAAACCGGCGTGACCAAGGAAACTTCTTATACCTTTTACGTCCTTGGGACATGGCATCTTTTCAATAGCATCAACTTTGGCTTTATTAACTTCAATACCTCTCTCGGAGATCTTGTGCCCCAAGACAATGCCTTCATTAACCATAAAGTTGACACTTTTCCCAATTCAAGACGAGACTAGTGTCCTCGCATCTCTGCAAAACTCGATCAAGGTTGCTCAAACAATCATCAAAAGAGGATCCATAGACGGAGAAGTCATCCATGAATACCTCACAAATATTTTCACAAAAAATAGAGAATATAGCCATCATGCATCTTTGAAAGGTAGCAGGTGCATTACATAAACCAAAAGGCATACGTCTATAAGCAAAAGTACCAAAAGGGCAAGTAAAGGTAGTTTTAGATTGATCCTTTGCTGACACAGGTATTTGAGAGAAACCAGAATAACCATCTAGAAAGCAAAAATGTGTGTGTTTGGATAGCCTTTCTAGCATTTGATCAATAAAAGGTAAAGGGTAATGATATTTCTTAGTGGCTTTATTTAACTTACAGAAATCAATTACCATCCTATAACCTGTAATAATTCTTTGCGGGATCAATTCATCTTTATCATTAGGAACAACGGTAATACCTCCCTTTTTAGGGACACAATGGACAGGGCTTACCCATTCACTATCAGCAACGGGATAAATAATACCTGCCTCAAGGAGTTTTAGAATCTCCTTTCTTACCACTTCCTTCATTTTGGGATTTAATCGTCTTTGAGGATCTCTAACTAGTTTGGCATCTTTCTCCACTGAAATTTTGTGTTGACATAATGTGGGACTAATGCCCTTAAGATCATCCAGAGTATATCCAATAGCAGCTCGGTGCTTCTTCAGAGTTTTCAATAATCTTTCTTCTTCTTTCTCTGAAAGGTTAGCACTAATAATAACAGGATATATTTCTTTTTCATCAAGATAAGCATACTTAAGATTATCAGGTAAGGTTTTGAGTTCAAACACGGGATCACCCTTGGGTGGAGGGGGATCCCCAAGAATTTCAATGGGAAGGTTATGTTTCAGCATAGGTTCCTGTTTAAGGAACACTTCATCTATTTCTTCCCTTTCCTTCATAAACATATCGTTTTCATGGTCTAGCAAATACTGTTCTAACGGATCAGTTGGAGGAACAACAATGGAAGCAAGACCAATAATTTCATCCTTACTAGGTGGTTCCCTTTCACGAGGTTGTCTACTAAACTTAGCAAAATTAAACTCATGAGACATACCATCTATGCCAACAGTGACGACCTTCCTTTTACAATTAATCTTAGCACTAGCAGTATTCAAGAAGGGTCTACCAAAAATAATGGGACAAAAATCATCTTGTGGGGAAGCAAGAACAAGAAAATCAGCAGGATATTTAATCTTCCCACACAAGATTTCAACATCTCTAACAATCCCAATAGGTTTAATGGTGTCCCTATTAGCAAGCTTAATAGTAACATCAATGTCTTCTAATTCAACAGGTGCAATATCGTGCATAATTTCTTTATAAAGATCATAAGGTATCGCACTAGCACTAGCACCCATATCACATAAGCCATGATAGCAATGATCTCCTATTTTAACAGAAATAACAGGCGTGCCTACAATAGGTCTACGTGTCTTAGTATCGGGTCTAGCAATATTAGCAGTTTCACCCAAGAAAGAAATAACATGCCCATCTAAATCCTCGTCCAAGAGATCTTTAACCATAGCAATACTAGGTTCAACATTAATTTGTTCAGGAGGTGTATAGGTCCTAGTATTACTCTTACGAACAACAGTTGAAGCTTTAGCGTGATCTTTTATTCTAACAGGAAAAGGAGGTTTTTCAACATAAGCAGTAGGAACAATGGGATCACTATATGTAATAGTCTTTTCTTCGACTGTAATAGGTGCAACTACTTTCACTTCAACAGGAGGATTATATTTAAACCACTTCTCTTTAGGGAGATCAACGTGAGTAGCAAAAGTTTCACAAAAAAGTAGCTACTATCTCAGAGTCAAGTCCATACTTAGAGCTAAATCCACGGAAAGCATCGGTATCCATAAAAGATTTAACACAATCGAACGTAGGTGTCATACCTGACTCCTTACCATCGTCGAAACCCCAATCTTCAGAGTTGCGTTTAATTCTTTCCAATAAGTCCCATTTTAAATCAATAGTCTTCAGCATATAGGAACCAACACAGGAAGTATCAAGCAAGTTGCGATTATCAAGAGAAAGCCGAGCATAAAAATTATGAACAATCATTTCCCGATAGAGCTCATGATTGGGGCATGAATATAACATTGACTTAAGCCTCCCCCAAGCTTGAGTGATGCTTTCTCCTTCGTGAGGCCAGAAATTATATATGTAATTACGATCACGATGAACAAGATGCATAGGATAGAACTTCTGGTGAAATTCCAACTTCAATCGCTTATAATTCCAATATCTCGTATCATTACATAGCCTATGCCATGTCATTGCATCTCCCTTCAAAGATAAAGGGAAGACCTTCCTTTTGACAACATCATCAGGAATACCTGCAAGCTTAAATAATCCACAAATTTCATTCACAAAGATAAGGTGTAAATCGGGATGCAATGTTCCGTCTCCTGCAAAAGGATTAGCTAGCAGTTTTTCTATCATACCCGAAGGAATATCAAAGTGAATATTTTCATAAAGTTTAGTAGGTTGAGGAGCATCTCTTTGCTCTTCTGGTTGGGGTGAAGATACCCCAAACAAGCCCCTCAAAGGATTAGTTTCCATAGTGACAAGTAACAGAAAATTTCAGCACACTATATAAATGTTTCCTTACCAAGTTTCACTCACCAAAAGCGCTACACTCCCCGGCAACGGCGCCAGAAAAGAGTCTTGATGACCCACAAGTATAGAGGATATATCATAGTCCTTTTGACAAGTAAGAGTGTCGAACCCAACGAGGAGCAGAAGGAAATGATAAGCGGCTTTCAGTAAGGTTTTCTCTGCAAGCACTGAAATAGTAGGTGATAGATAGTTTTGTGATAAAATAAATAGTAACGAGCAAAAAGTAAATAAAGTAAATAAAGTGCAGCAAGGTGGCCCAATCCTTTATGTAGAAAAGGATAAGCCTGGACAAATTCTAATAATGAAGAAGGAGCTCCCGAGGACACATTGGGAATTATCGCCAAGCTAGTTTTCATCACGTTCATAAGATTCACGTTCGGTACTTTGATAATTTGATATGTGGGTGGACCGGTACTTGGGTACTGCCCTAACTTGGACAAGCATCCCACTTATGATTAACCCCAATTACAAGCATCTGCAACTACAAAAAGGAGTATTAAGGTAAACCTAACCACAACATTAAACATATGGGTCCATATCAACCCCTAACAAAGCAACACATAAACTAGGGTTTAAGCTTCTGTCACTCTAGCAACCCATCATCTACTTATTACTTCCCCATGCCTTCCTCTAGGCCCAAATAATGGTGAAGTGACATGTAGTTGACATTCACATAACACCACTAGAGGAAAGACAACATACATCTCATCAAAATATCGAACGAATACCAAATTCACATGACTACTAGTAGCAAGACTTCACCCATGTACTTAGGAACAAACGTAACTACTCACAAAGCATATCCATGTTCATAATTAGAGGAGTAATAATATGAATAAAGGATCTGAACATATGATCTTCCACCAAGTAAACCAACTAGCATCAACTACAAGGAGTAATCAACACTACTAGCAACCCACAGGTACCAATTTGTGGTTTTGATACAAGATTGGATACAAGAGATGAACTAGGGTTTTGAGAGGAGATGGTGCTGGTGAAGATGTTGATGGAGATTGACCCCCTCCCGATGAGAGGATCGTTGGTGATGACGTTCATGATAATTTACCCCTCCCGGAGGGAAGTGTCCCCGGCAGAACAGCTCCGCCAGAGCCCTAGATTGATTCCGCCAAGGTTCCGCCTCGTGGCGGCGGAGTTTCGTCCCGTAAGCTTGCCCACGATTTTTTCCAGGGGAAGAGTGATGATATAGCAGAAGATGGATGCCGGAGGCCCACCAGGGGGCCCAGGAGATAGGGGGACGCGCCCTACAGGGGGGCGTGCCCTCCTGTCTCCTGGACAGGGTGTGGGCCCTCTGGCCTATCTCTTTCGCTCATAAATTCTTATTAAATCCAAAAAGTTGTTTCGTGGAGTTTCAGGACTTTTGGAGTTGTGCTGAATAGGTTTCCAACATTTGCTCCTTTCCAGCTAGAAATCCAGTTGCCGGCATTCCCCCTCTTCATCGTAAACCTTGTAAAATAAGAGAGAATAGCCATAAGTATTGAGATATAATGTGTAATAACTGCCCATAATGCAATAAATATTGATATAAAAGCATGATGCAAAATGGACGTATCACTTCTATGAAATAGGGGAAAATTACGAACTTATCCCCCGTTTAAAATTTCAGACATCGCGTCAGTTGGGGATAGGACGGTAATCTTGCATCTCCCAAATATTTGCCGATAACTATTTCGGGCGAGGAGAGGGTGTTTTGCCGCCCACGGTTGGCGCACACGGTGTATGAACGGGGCCGGCAGGTTGGGCGGTTGTGTCACGTCCGATGGAAGTTACACATCTGTCCCTATTTAAAATATTAGCCTACATCGATTTCGGACGAGGAGAGTTTGTTTTGCCGCCCACTGTGTATGAATGGGGAAATGGAGGAAGAGAGACATGTCTTTCGGACGAGCTTGAATCAAATGTGTTTTGCTGCCCACGTTTGGCGCCCACCGTGTCTGAATGGGCTCAGAGGCCGTCGTGTTACGTATGATTGAAGTTACTAGTCTACCCCTATCGACAGCAGTGTAAATCCGGTCGATAAGGATGTCAAGTGTCAGGGGTAGAGAGTAATTTCCATCTCGCAAACACTTGCTTCAGGCAGCCCACAAATTATAGTGGGTGTTTAGCCTCTTCATTCAAAACTTGGGAGAATTAGCATTCACGTTTGCCCTGGGACCTGGCAAACTAAATTCAAATCCAGTTTGTATTTGATTATGAATATCCATAGATAATTATACATTTTGTTATTTATTTCTTCAAAACCACGACAAAGATTTATTCCACCTTTATATATGATTATGATTTAGAAATGCTGTGATCTTCGAATTCAGTAGGTTGGATGCACTCTGATTCAAACAGTTATTTGATCCAATACAATATGCTCACACGAAAAACAGTTCACCTTATGTCAATCATACAAGTACTGAGGATTACCTCGCCTAAAATTTTTGGATCATTACAACACATGGACAACATGGAATTCCGGACAACATAGGCGGTCTTGCAACATAATCCATTCAGAGACATGACACAACATGCAAGTACAATAATCTAATGACAATTTCAACTGGTATCTAAAGAAGAACCGGGATTACCTTGGGCTTCAGATAGCAAAAACAGAAGGACCTCCTCCATCTTCAAATGCAACATTCTTACTTCCTCCAATTCTTGGGTTGCTTGCATAATGCGTGTCACTAATTCCGTAATTTCCAGCCTCGAGATAAAGATTACCTCATTCATGGCAGCCACACCATATCTTTCTGCCTCTAGTAGAGCCTCAAGCACTATAATATCTGTGCTCAGACTGCTCTCCGGCGGTGTTGCCTCTGAACTGCTACCATCTGGTAACATGGATGGTGCACTACTTCCACAAATAGATTCTGGGGTTGTACATTGTGTCCTAGTGTGAACGGCGTCTTGAAAGGTTTCCGCTGGACATAAGTAAGAGATAGTTATCGTATGATCCAGGCAGTAAGCTTACATGGTAAACGACGGACGAATTATTGCCGAGCATGGCAAACTATATTTAAATGGTTCGAAGCAGCATCAGCCGAAAAGAAGTTAAAATGGAAAGATAAAAGTTGAAAGGGAGTGTACAACCGCTATATTTAAGTTGCCAAGGCATCTATGCAGTTGAAATAATCTGAGAAAGCACTTAACAGTGTGGCCTCATATAAACTACGAAGACAGTCTTGTGATGAAGTTGAGAGGAAAAGTTAATGACTCAAATGAAATAGGCATGCATTTCTTTACGATAGTACAGCAGGCACTGCTGACATATTGGCCAACTCAGGTATAACATAACAACAAACAAGCATTCAAATCAAGCAATACAGCAAAGAAGACAACTGAACTATTTGTAATTCGGTAGGATTACACGTTGAGGGCACAAGCCAAGAAAGCAGCCCACTCGCATTACATTTAACATGTACTAAAACACACTGGCTTACCATATGTTGCTGTGAAGCCTAGCTGCTGTTGCAATGTTCTTTGAAGGTACCGTCAGCATCCCGTGGTTGTAAATCTAGTTGTTGTAGTTTATTCTGCACCATCTATTTAGGTAAAATTAATTTTAATCGCATGCACTGGTCCGAATTGATCATCAATGGTTCACCTAAACTAATGAAAGAAGGGTGTGTGTATACACGACATATATCTCCTTCCCTCTATTTTTATGCTTGTTCGAGGTGCCAGCACCAAAAGAACAAATATTTTGCTTGATGGGGTTGGCAGCTCCATAATTAATAGAAGCATCAAATTAGTCATGCAACTTGGGAAGATCAAGAACACACAAACAAGTAATGAACAGAGGCTCGAAGCAGTGATGTAATAGCTAGCATCAGAAAATGTAGGGTAAAACAAACAAAAAGTAGCGGAACCACATGCTAGTTTGCTGATGTGTAATTAAGCATAGAGAACATTAAGCAGTCTGATGGAACCAACAGGTGGCATCAGAACAAAACTAAAGCATATGAACTATATGTGCACTGGTATGTAATTTAACACATGTAACATGTTCACTGCCAGAAGTATGGCCCTACAGGTGCAAGCAGAATAATGCGTCTCATGAAAAACTGAATGATGCTCTGAAGAAATTCAAAGGTACGGTGCTTATGCTAGGAAAGTGAACGTAGGCACCGACCGTTGGATAATAGTACCTGATTCTCGGCGGCGTATGGGTATTGTTGTCATACTTGATAGCTAAGGATCGTCGATGGTGCTCGTGTTGCGGTTGAGTTTGGGCCGGCTGTCGTCGTCGCTGAAGCTGCTCAGGTGCTACGGTTGCGGCGCCTGTCGACATACAAGAAAGCTCATCTGTGGTAAGTGAACAGTTGCACGATAAAGAGAAAAACCGAAGGAGTACAAATCGAAATAACCTGATGAGGTTGCGGCGTCGGTAAAGCAGGGCCGGTGGAGTTGAATATGGCGTCCGTGGAGCGGGTCCGGTGCAGTGGACGAAGGGTTCGGCGGGCGCGTTGTATAGTGCTTTCGGTGAGGCGGATCTGTTGCGTCGGACGAGGGCTTGTATGAAGGGCCAGCGAAGGGGCGGACGAGGGAGTCAGAGAAGGACCTACGCTATGGTGGAGGGCGCCGGTTAAGCAGATCCGGTGCGGTGGACCATGATGGCGGTCAAGGAGATCTGGAGCGGTGGACAAGCCAGTTGCTGAAGCGGCTCCGGTGAAGTGGTGAGTTGGCAGTTGGGGGTTCCAAGGTGCGGAAGGTAGATCCGGCGGGGTGTGAGGTCCACCGCTGCGGCGGAGGACTATTTTCGGCGGCTTGCCGTGGTTGGGAGGGTCGGGGAGGGGAAGGGGAGGGGCTCTGGGGAAGAATGTTGGGGGCAAAGAGGGGAAAACAATGGAGTTACCAAAGCAGCCCTTTTCCGTTGATGTGGCAGGGGTAAAACAGGAATATCGCAGGGCTAAACTTTCGGGCGCGTGATATTTCGATGTGAGTGGGAAGTTTGAAAGCTTTTGGCGCCTAAAATTATAAGTATTCTACTCTCGTACGGCCGACTATGATATCATGGCTGACAATTTGTTTGTTTTGCATGCAAAAAAAATGTGCAAGTTTTGAAAATCAATGTCTCCAACTCGAAACTTAGATTGTCCATTCAATTCAAATATGTAGCATTGAGCTACTACAAGCAAATACCATCATACGGTCCAATTCAAATGAAATTCCAAATGTGTTTATCCTAAATATGATGACAAAAGCAAAAATGTGTATGTGTATGAATAAAGTGGATGATTACAAAGTTTGAACATGCCCGTATGTGTATATCTCTAGGTTTGATATATGAATTTGAAATCATGAAATCCCAGCTTAAAAAATGTACCTCCGTTTAAATGAATTACAAAAGCTAATGATGGAGTCGAATACCAAAATTCCAATCTTAGGTTTGTAATTCTGGTACATCAAGCTATATCACGCATGTTCAAAAGTATCGTTATCTCATAGTACAAACTGTGAAACAGATGGATCAACCATGAGTGCACAATATCTCAATTACGCTAAAGTCCCTCAAATATAGACACCTCACTCTTTATCTGACGTCAACCCCCCCCCCACCACACACACACACACACACACACACACACATAGAGAAGTCGTTCTCTCCCCCAAACACCAACACACGAGCACATTAACACCCCTCTCTCTTGTAAAGTCCGGACCCCAACATAGGTCTCTATCACTTTGTCTCTCGGGCATGCACACATCTCTTCCCTCACTCTCTAGGTCTCCCGCTATCTCTCTTACCCAAGCACACGCACTATGTAGAGTGTATATTTCCCATACACACAAAACGTCGCCCCCAAACGTCTATCTCCCTAGTTATGTGGTTCTCGCGCACTCACCTCACACACCACCCCCACTGCAAACAAGCACACTTTGTCTCCTTGTGCACCACTCTCCTCTTTCTATCTCTCCCACATGCGGACCCGCCCCAGCTCCTTCCCTGCATACATATATGTCGTGACTCTTTCCATAGCTCCCTAATGTATGATCGTTCTCGATTTCGCACATTGTTCTCTACACCATCTATTCTAGATCTGTCATGAAGTCCCTATCACACACACGATGACTCGCTTCCCTTGCGTCTCCGTTCATAGGCCAATTTTGGACAATATCAACATTGTCTCCCTATCTATACGCCATTTATGGACACAAACGACCCCTCTCACCCCCTCTCTTCCTCTCTCTCTCTCTCTGTCGCTAGCTCTCTCTTTCTCTCGCTCTCACACCCCTCTCCCACACACACTCGATGTCTCTTCCAAATAGTCTGCTCCCCCAGCCCGCACCCGTGCTATCCCGCTACTACACATGTCACACCATTCCCCCTTCCCTTATACTAGGTTTACATCATCAGTGGTCTCTCTACTCCACGTACACTCTCTCCCTCTCACACACAAATGCATGCACAAACACACACAAACACACACAAACACCCATTTATATGGATCCTCATCTCTCCCCATGTACGCATGTGTATCTCACACACTCACTCTCTAATTATGTATATGTGTCTCCACGTTACACAACACAAAGCCCCATGTACATGTCTCTCTCTATCCTCCACACACATAGACACAAAGAATTTGTTATCATTGCCTTAGTCTCTAACATATCACACACGCACACTGTCTCTCTCTCTCTCTCTCTCTCTCTCTCTCTCGCAAACACGCTCATCAAGGGTTTTCCCGTGAATAACTTACTGTCTATTCATCAACAGTCGTGGCAGTACGACGAACATGAGATGTGAAAAATAATAAATCTACACGTGCTTAGACCACCTAGTATGACTACTAGGACTAGAGCAAGCCAAAAAGCGCGCCGCCGTCACCCCCTCCTTGTCGGCGACGGGAAAATCTTTGTTTTACACAGTCGAGAAGTCATTGTGCTAAGGCCCCACATGCCGAGGCGTTGAATAGAATGTAGGTGCTAGTTTACGGAAGCAAGTATCGGTAATACGTTTGTATCTCCATAGTTATATTTCTTCTCTTATAAAAAAACCAAGGTGGTGATGATGGTACGTGTGCCATCTTGCAATATAGACCGTCCAATCTATATCTGACGGATGGAAATTAAACTAAAAGATACCCGCACCCCTCTCCACATTTGCAGACAAGGCCTTCCCTCGTTCATCCCTATCTCCAACAAACCTCATTGTTGAGCAACTAAGAAAGGAAGCCTCTGGAACAAACAGGCCTGGTGGCCGCTGCCGGCATCGTCAATCCCCATGCCTCCGCTCAGTCCGACCACCAACCACCACCACACCCCACTCCTCTTCACCTTATCTCATATTTCTCGAGATATCATTAGTTTTTACACATGGGATTACTCCCGCAAGGGTCAATCACAACGAGTGTTTTATAAAAAAATGCATCTTGATGTTCCGTGCAATGCACGGATCTTGCTAGTACTCCTATAGAAGACTAAGTTGGTGATGCTGGTGTGTCTGCCATCCATCGTCTCTGACCATTAGATCTACATCTAATGATTGTGAGGTAAGTTGTTGCCTTTTCTCACCAACATCCCACTTGTCTACCAATTTGCAGAAAAAACCCATAATTAGTATCTTAAAACCAACCACATCCCTCCTTGACCTCACCAAAGTAGCCCAAGGAATATATTCTAATTGAAACATATGTATATCAAAATTAGAGTGTTTTGTACCAAGTTTGTGAATAAGTATTATTCTAATTGTGATTCGTTGCAATGGACATGAACATTGCTAGTATTTCCAACCATGCATTTTTTCCTAGTATTCCATAGTTTTGACTTTTCCATCAAGATATTAGTCACTCATGGTTGATATTTACTTTCAATCATGTACACATATGCACTATGTAACTAGCCTTGCTTATTGGCTTCCAAAGCTTAACTTTCACTCCTACTTACAATATGTAGAGTATTTAACAAAAACCTACCACTTTCAACCAGCCCTAGGAAGAATCTATTATACATAAAATAGTAAAAACATACCCAAAATTTCTTAATCCACGCCAAAAACTACTACCTAGTACTCCTACCGATTAGGTTCGTTTAAACCCATTTATGACAGGGTTGGCCCACACGTCCGTGCTGATGAGGCAGCTTAAACCAACACATTTTGTTTGACCGTTGACATGAGGGACCCACATCTGACCTTCTATCCCGTTATTCCCCCTCAAATCATTATTTTTCCTGGACATTACTTCAAACAGTACTGATGCATGTTCGTCGGTGGCGCCGGTGATGAGCGAGTTGGCCGCCGCTCCGCCGGATGGGCCGGACGCCGCGCTGGCCTCCGCACGGGTTGGCAGGCTGGCCCGAGCGTGACTCACGAGCGAGCAAGCTGCCGCGCTGGCCTTCGCTCGAGCCAGATGGCTGGCCTGAGCGCGGCGCGCGCGAGCAAGCCGCCGCACTGCTGTGCCAATCTAGCTAGCAAACCTTGCAGACAAGCAGCTGGACGGAGCTATCTTGGCTAGCTAGCGGCCGCGAGCACCAGACAAAGCTCGCATCCGGGCTGCCGCAACATGGGCTCCACACCGCCGGCGGTTTTGACCTCGCCTTCTGCCGGCGGCGGTAGCTGCGTCCCATGGCCGGGGATGACTAGGTGGACGGGCCAGAGGTAGGAGGTCACTCGAGGATTTTTGTTGGTAAGAGCATGTACAATGGTTGACAAGGTAGTCTTATCTTAAGTCTGCCACATATGCAAGTGGTAGTAGTTTCTTGGCATTTTAGTGGTTTCTTGCATTATTAGGGGTTTCTTGTAAGGAACAATGTACATACTACTAGCGACAAAAGGCGATTCTAGGTTGCATTGTACTCCAACAAGTACTACTAGTGGTCGCGGGAGTGTATACCTCGTTTTGTGGGTTCGATCCTGGCCGAACGCACGGCGGCCTTTTTTTAAATAATACTACTACACTTTGTTGTGAGCCATATTTTACATGGGCAGTTTGAGTTTTGAAGTTGAACGGACGTGCGGCCCCACAATCTAGGTGCACTGGACAGCCTAGCCACGTGAACGGGTTTTCCTTCCCAGCATCCCGTGGCTCGCGTGCTCGCCCTAGCCGTACCTCGCTTGCAGCTTCCTCATCAGCTAGTAGCATATTTAAACTAGCACCTCCCAATTAAGCCCGAGGAGCCGGAAAAGCCTGGCGGGGCATTGGGAACTGTGCAATATGGCTCCATACGTGAAGTGCTCTACTACTACTCTGTAGCTTGTGGCGTTGCACGCATGGACTTCGCTCCATTATCAGCTCTACTATAAAAGAAATTCCTCTTGACGTGTTTTTTTTAAAACGGAGGCAAAAGCTTTGCTTCATCTCATTCATAAAGAAGGAACTACTAACAAAGTTCGACGAGATCCATTACACCTCCACAAATGGAAGCGAAAAGCCTAGTCTCGTTGTATCAAATAACACAAATGTTCTGCCCCCGCAGTAACCGTCGCTGATAAATAGGCTGCTAGTGTGTGCGTGAGAGGAGCGGCTGAGTAGGTCAGCTACTCCTACGTGAGAGGAGCGGCTGAATATAGCACTGAGAGTACCCACTAGGCCACTACGCAGGTGTACTTCCCCTGCATTGATAGTACAATGACGGTTCTACAGAACAGTAGTACCCTCCACTTCCAACTGTAGCTCCTTGGCACTATACTACACTAGACTAGAAGTCTAGTACATCGCACTACTAGTTGAGAAAAGTAGTACTGGTACTGCTATAGTACGAGTACGGACTCCTCCGTCACATAATGTAAGACGTTTTTTGACACTAGTTGGCATGTACAAAAAATGGCAAAAACATACCCAAAATTTCTTAATCCACGCCAAAAACTACTACCTAGTGCCAAAAATTTCTTACTAGTGCTATTATTTATAGTATAATGCAATCACATAACGTTCCATAATGCTAGTACTAGTAGTAAATAATAGCCTCACCCCTTCGCTGAGGAACGATCTATAGTTGGAAGGGACGAGGCCCTGCGGTTACTACGCTCTTATCTCCTCCTCGCCAGTTCCTCTCCCCCCGAAGAGAAGGCAGTTCATCGCTGCTCCCATGGATTTGCCAGGCGGTTCTCCTCCTCGTCGGGGCTGGGAGACCTTCGACGACGATACTCTGGGAGAAATCGCACGCCGCTCCGACGTCCTCACCGCCGCAAGACTCAGTGCTTCCTGTACCAACTTTTTCAAGATGCTGCTTAAACAGGCTTGGGAAAAGGCCATGCTTGTTGGTCTTCCATGCATCCTCGAGGAGAAGGTTCTTCTATGGGACAATCCTTCGAACAGTCCACCGCTCCCTGGACATGGTTGCACGTTGACTCCGCTAGAGTTGCCGACGTTGAGAGGTAGTCGGATTTTGTCCGATGAGCAGGTCAGTAATGGAGTTTGATCATGTAGTACTTAGGTATTGTTGTTAACGATCTTTTGGTATGAACTTGCATTTGCTTCCAACCATCATGCCGAGGGTCGGCATGGATATAAAGCTGAATCATTTGTTTCGAAACAAATTTTCAGGCACCTGATTTTTATTTGATGGGTAGCATAAGCACCCGCTATTCGAATTCCCAGTTCTCCATTTTTTTCGAAACAAGTGCATGCACTTATTATCACGATAAAAAACAATATCCGTGCTGCATCCCAGTTATCAGTCTGTACTTGCAGAATTCTCTCATTTATTGAGCACGTATATTGTTTTTTCAGGTCGATTAAGTTTCAACTGGGCTGCAGACTGCCCAGGCTTGGTTTTGTTTTTAACAGGCCCAGCCCATGACAACAACGGGGCACAAAGATCCAGTAGGTATCTACTAGCCTCTGGCCCGCCAGCGTTAGTTATATTTTGTCTTACAACATCCGCAGGCAGTTTTTTTACTGAATCAAACACACAACCCAGTTCTATTTTCCTCTTGGAACGCATGTCCTACATCCGTTTTCTAATCTCTACCTATAGTTTTACTAGTTCATATACACATATCATTATATTGAAAACACATGAAATTCCCTTTTCATATTTACATCCTTATTTTTGTTGTTTTTCCCACCCAGCACTAATTTTTTACCACTGGTTTTCCCTTAAACCAACTCAATTGTCCCACGTCTTATTTGCTCAGAAAAACAAAACGATTTTTTGGCAAATCAATAAGTTCTTAAAAAATGTTTATCATTTCGGGATTACAACAGTTCGGACTCCACCAAAATACGCAAAATAAGGTTGAACTTTTTGACCGTGGTCCTGGGCAGAAAATGGGCTGTAATAAATTACTTAAGAATTAGCAAATGGGCTGCAAATTATAAAAAATAGCAAATGGGCTTCATGTTGTCTACCACAGATTTGGAGGCTGACTTGTGGGCCTACCAAGTTCATGCGTACACAAGGTTTCGCAAAAAAGAAACTTAGTCAACAATCGACTCTGCCAGCGTCAGACCGTTAGATGTCAATCTAACGGCAATCCTGCTTCTTCAGTCTCTGATCTTCCTGCCCCAGCCGCCCAAACCAGCGCCGTCGGAACCACCTGCTCCCGCCTCCCGTGGCCGGCAGTGCTGCCAGGCAGGCCTCACGGCCCCATCATACTCGCATCCCTGGCCTGTCTATCCCTCTACTCACCCACACCTCCTGTTATTTTCTAGCGACGACAGCTGAACCAGTCAACCCTCGTACTCTCCACCGCGTGGGCAGCCACTGCCGTGTCTTCCCCGGCTCAGTGCTGTTCCCTTCGTAGGCCTCGCCATCATCCACCGCCCTGGTGCTCTCGGCGCGGCGTGGTCAACGATGTCCATCCAACGGCTGTAGTGCTTCTTCAACCTCTGGTCTTCTTGCCTCAGCCGCCCAAAGCAGCGCCGGTCGTGCCGCATGCTCCTGCCTCCCGTGGCCGGCCGTGCTGCCGCGGAGGCCTCACCGTCCCCATACTACTCCCATCGCTGGCCAGGCCATCCCTCCACTCACCCACTCCCCCTGTTATTCTGCAGCGACGGTAGCCTCACACTGCAGCCAAACCAGTGAACAATCGTGCTCCTCTCCGCGTGGGCATCCACTGCCGGTCTTCCCCGGCTCCGCGTCGTCCCCTTCCTAGGCCTCGCCGTCGTCCACCACCATGGTGCTCTCGGCGCGGCGTGGTCAATGTGGTCAACGACCGACTTCCATCAGAAGAGTACTGTACGTGGAGAGGCTGACAGCTGGGTCCACGATAGCCGCAAGGAAGTGCCTCCTTATTACACACAAAATAATTATTCCTCCACCTGACAGCAGGGACCCACCAGACGGGCCACCAGTATTTCGTGGAAAAACGTTCCCCCCCTGACTGCTGGGACCCACTGGACGGGCCACCGTATTTCGTGAAAAAAATGTTTGCCCCTGACTGCTGGGACCCACTGGACGGACCACCGTATTTCGCGAAAAAAACGTTCCCCCGCTGTCAGCTCGGACCCACCGGAAGTGCCACCTTATTACGCACAGAAAAATGAATACTCCCCCTGCTAGCTGGGACCCACCATGGTGGGAGGCTGACTTGTGGGCATACTAAGTTGATGGAGACGGAGGGCTTTGTCAACTTAGTCAATATGAATGATTCTAGCTCTAGTGACCGTACAATGTCCATCCAACGGCCGTCGTGCTTCTTCAATCTCTACTCTTCCTGCTCCAGCCGCTCAAACAAGCGCCGGCGGGACTGCCTGCTCCCTCCTCCCCGCGGCCGGCTGTGCTGTCGCGCAACCCTCACCGCCCCACCGTACTCCCATCGCTGGCCTAGCCATCCCTCTACTCACCCACACCTGCTGTTATTCTCCGGCGACGGCAGACGAACCAGTAAACCCTCGTACAGTCGTACTCCCCTCCGCATGGGAAACAACTGCCAAGTCTTCCCTGCCTCCGTGTCGTTCCCTTCCTAGGCCTCGCCGTCGTCCACCACCCTGGTGCTCTCGGCGCGGCCTGGTTAACGTGGTCAACAACTGACATGCATCTGAAGTGGACCGTACGTGGAGAGGCTGACAGCTGGGTCCGCGGCCGCACGCAAGGAAATGCCTCCTTATTATGCGCAAAATAATGATTCCTCCACCTGACATCGGGGACCCACCGAAAGGGCCTCTGTATTTCGCGAAAAAAATGTTACCGCCGCTGACAGCTCGGACCCACCAGCTATATCTTCGCAGGCAAGGAAGTGCCTCCTTATTATGCACAAAAAAAATGAATACTCCCCCTGTTAGCTGGGACCCAGTATAGTAGCAGGCTGACTTGTGGGTCTACTAAGTTGACGGGGACGGAGGGCTTTGTCAACTTAGTCAATATGCACGATTCTAGCTCCAGTGACCGTACGATGTCTATCCAACGGCCACAGTGCTTCTTCAACCTCTGGTCTTCTTGCTCCAGCCGCCCAAACCAGCACCGGTCGTGCCTCGTGCTCCTGCCTCCCATGGCCGTCTGCAATGCGGCGGAGGCGTCACCGCCCCCTACTACTCCCGCCGCTGGCCAGGCCATCCCTCTACTCACCCACACCCCATGTTTTTTTGCAACGACGGCAGCCTCACACCGCAGCGAACCAGTGAACCCTCGTACTCCTCTACGCGTGGGCATCCACTGCCGCGTCTTCCCCGACTCCGAGTCGTCCCCTTCCTAGGCCTCGTCATTGTCCACCGCCCTGGTGCTCTCGGCGCGGCGTGGTCAACGTGGTCAAGGAACAGCTTCCATCGGACGTGGACTGTATGTGGAGAGGCTAACAGCTGGGTCCACGGCCGCAGCAAGGAAGTGCCTCCTTATTACGTGCAAAATAATTATTCCCCCACCTGACAGCGGGGACCCACCGGACGGGCCACCGTATTTCATGAAAAAAAAACGTTTCCCCCTGACTGCTGGGACCCACCAGCTACATCTTCGCACGCAAGGAAGTGCATCTGGGCAAAAAAAGATTCGCCCCCCTGACTGCTGGGACCCACCAGCTACATCTTCGCACGCAAGGAAGTGTGTCCGGGCAAAAAAACGATTCGCCCCTCTGACTGCTGGGACCCACCAGCTACATTTTCTCATGCAAGGAAGTGCCTGACAGTCGGGACCCACCTGGTCGAAGCGTACATAGCTTGTCATTCTGGTCACGAACGTGTACGTACATACTGGTCATTGTAGAGGCGCGCACGTGTCGTAGTAGAGGCGCGCACATAGAATGTACACGTACGTACAACGGCGAGGGTGCAAGAAAGAAAATATGGCCACGTATGTGTACATACGGGCGGGGTCTCGAACACCTACTCGCGCATACGTACGGCGAGGGCTCGTGTACATTGCTGGGTCAGAACGGAGAAACCGTGTCGTCGTCGTGTTCATGGGGAGCCAACCGACTGGGTCTGAACAGAATGCATGGTCGTGTTCATCGGGAGGGCTTGGACGGAACAGGCGATGGAAACGAGGCCTGACGTACCGCACAACGGAGGAAACAGACCTCCTACGTTCAGAACGGGGTCCTGTTGATTGGGAGGGGTGTGGCGTACCGCAAAACGGAGGAAACGGACCTCCTATGATCGAAACGGTGGTCATGTTGATCGGGAGGGGTGTGGCATACCGCAAAACGGACGAAACGGACTTGTGTTGGAGCGCTACGGTCGAAACGAGGGTCCTGTTCATCGGGAGGGGTGTGGCGTACCGCAAAACGGATGAAACAGACTTGTGTTGGAGCGCTACGGTCGAAACGGGGGTCCTGTTCATCGGGAGGGTTGTGGCGTACCACAAAACGGGACTCCACGAGATACTGTTCATCTCCACCGTCGACCTCCTCCAGCCTCCACGGGCTAGCGTCGACCTCCTCCAGCCTCCACGGGCTCCTGTGCATCTAGCCTCCACCGCGCGCTACTCCACCGGCTACTGTTCAACCACCCCTCCACTGTCTACTGTTCATCCAGCCCTCCACCGTCTACTGTTCATCCAGCCCTCCACACCACGGGGTCCTATTCAACCACCCCTCCACGGCCACCCCTCCACCATCTACTCTTCATCCAGCCCTCCACACCACGGGGTCCTGTTCATCCAGTGGCAACGCCACCGC
>NC_057804.1:107453309-107465143 GCF_018294505.1 Triticum aestivum | reverse complement strand
ACTGTTCATCCAATCGATCGGCTTCAGTTAGCAGCAGTAGCGAAGGAATCGCTCCATCGGGTTCAGTTAACAGCCATTGATCGATCGCTTGGGTTTAGTAACGCATAGCCTACAGTGCAATCGCTCGGGTTCAGTTAGAGCCCAACGCCTCGCTCGGGTTCAGTTAGAGCCAACGCCTCGCACACATGCGCGTATGTGTACAAGAGAAACGCGCATCGCTCGGCCCCCGACCTCCCACCATAACCGGCAACTCCCCGAAATTTTCCTCCCCCTCGCTTCTACCACGGTTTTTTCCGTCATGGACGGCCCGAAGGATGTCATGTAGCTGCGTCTCCGGCCCGCCCAGGACGAAAAGCCCATTTTCTGTCATGATTTTTTGTCATAGAAGTAGGAGCCCACCACATCTATGATGATACCGGGTTTTGTCACAATTATCGTCATAGAAGTGTCATATGTATGACAGAAAAAAATTCCGTTCGGCCCAAAATGTCACGGATGCGTCTTTTTTTGTAGTGTTTCCTCACATTCATTGGCATCTAAGGATAAAGAGACATGGTTTAAAGTAGGATGAACATAGTATGACATTATTCATATCATGGGCAAACAGATATAAAACAAAGAAGCTATTTTATCATTGTGTGCGCACGTGAACATAACAACTAGATTACAGATCAAGACCAAAAGAATATCCTTCATCTCTTTTAAACCATGTAAGGTGAAACGATATGTTAAGACAACTGTGTATAAAAGTGAACAAAGTAACTAACATTGGTTGCAAACCAAGTAGTTAAATGAACACATCACACTACCAATCAATTCAAAGGCAGGAGGAGTAATGACTTACAACAGCGGCTTGAACTGGTGTGCTCATGCCCTTCATCTTGCTGGTGTGGCAATCCTTGAAGATTTGCACTGCATTCAGTTTAGGTTCTTTTTGGTCCGCACGGGCTTTCCTCTATATTTGGAACAAGTCAATATAGATACGATAATATGGCACAAAAAATAAGGAAGTAGCAGCTATTTACAAGAGCCTGACGGTGTGCAATATAGCTACGAGATCCTGTTGTCTGTTGGAATTTCACTTTAGAACAGTTGGTTTTGTTCTTCAAACAGTTAGCCTAGAAGAAGATACACTTGTAAGGCACATACATAAATACAAGTTCAATATGTGGTATGATCAAATACATATAGCCTACCTGATACTTTGGATCAGACCAGTGTTTAATGAGGGTTGTCCAGTCTTCATCTATAATATATTCCACTGGAGATGTTTTGGCGATTTCATTGTTAGCCTTGCCTTCAAAGTGAGATTTTCTAAGGTGGTACCGATACTGTTGCAGAGCGGACTGAAAAACATGAGTGCATTCTTGTTTAGTTGCATCATCTTTCGGATCCAACTTGAACCTCATCTGTTGAAAAAAGAATGTGAGTCTTATTAGGAGGAAGCTAGAAAGTATGGGATAGAGCAAGACAATGTTACTAATTGCGATGAATAACATTACTTATGGATAAATGGTCAAGGAAGGTGTTAAACTGGGTATTGTCTTTCTCATTCCTGTACTGGATCCACGTTGGGAGGATATGTGCATGACACCTAACGGCAACGGCTGCCTCTGATACTAACTTGGCTGACTTTGTAGCACCACGTGTCCTTTTTAAACCTGCCTCAAAATGGATCTCCATTCTTCCTCCTTTAGATTTTGTTAATCTGTCAAGCATTATCCCTGATGTCTATTTTCGATTGCGCCGTGGTGCTAGTTCAACAATGAATATGGAAAGTGTTAGTGTACATCAAACTATGAGAGTACATATAAAGGAGCATGCAACTGCAACTTGACTCGGTCAGGTACCGTCTTGGTGTTGATGCTCATGAGGTTCATCTGATCTTGCCAAGTCCTGTTGTGTCAGTAGTGCTTTGGAAGTAGTGTTAGGTGTGAAGGCAGCTTGGGAATTGGCCAGTTCCGGAGCAAATGAACGAGTAACTCGTTGAGATGCTGGTACAGTTGAAGCGAATGCTGCAGCTGGTGGAGCAGGTGATACTGTGTTTGTAGATTTAGCCGGTGGACTTGGACCTTCTACTGCACTATAAGTACCAACAGAATCTCGACGGCAGATCCTTTTCCGTTTCACTTGACGAGTAACACCACTCCCTACTATATTATTTTCCTTGCTCTTTTTTGACTTTGCCATGTCAAGCCGTACCCACAACACAACAGAATAAAATCGCTCTTCAGAACTCATTGATGCATGATACAGACAAGCAATACTTTGATGTAAGACAACCATATGAGGATGGAATATGTAAGAAAAATAGGACGACATGACACATTCATAGCTACGATGTGTAAACTAAGTAGAAGGATTTTCAAGAAAATAGGAGTAATGCAAGCTAGACACCATATGAAAGATGCAACCAATATTACTCTGCCAAGTTAAAAGTGTCTTGTCATAAGTGGCAATTCGAAAAATTAGAAGCAGTACAATGTAGAAATCAATGCAAGATGCATCCACTATCAAACTACCATTTTAAAAGCGTCCAATCATGAGTGACTGATGCGGGATACACAACAGCAGTACCTTGATGTAAGAACATGGTATGATAGATAGATGCAGTGTATTCTAGACACAGAAAGCCATGTCATATGCACAGGTATAACGTATAAACTCAGCAGGTGCAATTTAATCAAAATAAAAGAAATACATGCTAGACAATATATGCAACATGAAACCAATTATCACACTGTCAACTTAGAGCAAGCACCTGCGATGGTGGAGTACGGGAGATGAACTCATCATGTAGACTTGGGACTTCAACTTCATTAGTAGTAGCAGTGGCAAATCTAGAGAGTCTCTATTTGCGTCGGTGCGGAGGACCACCAACATCCCCTAACTTACTCTTTTCCTTCCTATTTTCTGATATTGCCTTATGAAGTCAAAACCACAAGAAGATGAATAAAATTAGCTCTGCATAACTGGTTGATGCATGATACAGACGAACACTACTTTGATGTAAGGCAAGCGCAGGATAGGAGGATGGAATATATACAAAATAAGACAACGTTTCATATTCACACGTACGATAGGAGGATGGAATATGTATGAAAAAACAGTAAGCGGAAGGCATTTCAACAAAATCAGAAGAAATGAAAGCTAGGCACCATATGAACATGCAACCAATATCACTCTATCAGGTAAAAAGTGTCTCGTCGTAAGTGCCATTTTAAGAAATTAGAAGGAGTACAAGCTAGAAGACAATGCAAGATGCAACCTACATCACAGTCCCAAGTTAAATGTGTGTTATGGGTAAGTGATCGTTGCAGGTATAAGTTGTAAGCTACGCAGATGCAATTCAACATAATCAGAAGCAATAAAACTAGACATCATACGGAAAACGCAACCACATATAATAGTTCCAAGTTAGAGAAAGCACATGTGATGGTGGAGTGGGGGAGATGTGCTCATCATGTACATGTATGTTCTAGAAATAGGAACACGTGTCATATTCACAGTCATTATGTGTAAAGTAAGCAGATGCAATTCAACAAAGTTAGAAGCAATACAAGCTAGACATCATACACAACATGCAACCACATATAATAGTGCCAAGTTAGAGCAAGCACCTGTGATGGTGGACTAGGGGAGATGTGCTCATCATCTACACAGCTACGTTGACTGTCCAGCCTTGTGTTGTCTTGCGAATCTTGTTGGGAGGATGGCGGAGTAGAATATGTAGAGACCCCCTGTTTGAGTTGCTCTGAAGGACCACTATCATCCACTGCCGGACTAATTTCCTTCAGCTGTAATGATTTTGCATTGTGAAGTCAAACCGATAAGAAAAAGGAATAAAATTCGCTCTTCAGAACTCATTCATGCATGATACTGACGAACACTACTCAGATGAAAGGCAAACACATGATGGGAGCATGGAATATGTATGAAAAACAGGATGACTTGACATATTCACACCTATGATGTGGTAACTAAGCAGAAGGCATTTCAACAGATTAGAAGCATTGCAAACTAGACACCATATGAAAGATGCAACCAATATCACTCTGCCAAGTTCAAACTGTATGGCGTTTCAACAAATTCGAAGCAGTACATGCTAGAAATCGTATGCAAGACACAACCAATATCACAATGGTGACTTAAAGGTGACTTACCACAAGTGACTGATGCGGGATATGCAAGAACAGTAGTCTAATGTAAGAACATCGTCTGATCAGATATAGTATGTTCTAGAAACAGGAACACATGTCATGTTCACAGGCATTATGTGTAAAGTAAGCAGATGCAATTCAACAAAGTTAGAAGCAATACAAGCTAGACATCATACGCAACATGCAACCACATATAATAGTGCCAAGTTAGAGCAAGCACCTGTGATGGTGGAGTAGGGGAGATGTGCTCATCATCTACACAGCTACGTTGACTGTCTAGCCTTGCGTTGTCTTGCGAATCTTGTTGGGAGGATGGCGGAGTAGAATCTGTAGAGAACCTTCGTTTCAGTTGCTCGGAAGGACCACCATCATCCAATGCCTTGCCAATTTCCTTCAGCTTTAATGATTTTGCATTGTGAGGTTATACCGACAAGAAAAAGGAATATAATTCGCTCTTCAGAACTCATTCATGCATGATACTGACGAACACTACTCTGATGAAAGGCAAAGTCATGATACGAGGATGAAATATGAACGAAAAATGGACGGCTTGACATATTCACACCTATGATGTGGTAAGTAAGCAGAAGGCACTTCAACAAATTAGAAGCACTGTAAAGTAGACACCATATGGAAGGTGCAATCAATATCACTCTGCCAAGTTAAAACTGCCTTGTCATAGGTGGCGTTCATCAAACTAGAAGCAATACATGCTAGAAATCATATTCAAGACGCAAACCAATATCACATTGCCAACTTAAAGGTGTCCCATCATAAGTGACTGATGCAGAATACACAAGAAGAGTAGTTTCATGTAAGAACATGGTGTGATAGACAAATATAGTATGTACCAAAAACAGGAAAGCGTGTCATATTCACACGTATCATGTGTAAGCTAAGCAGATGCAGTTTACACTAATTAGGAGCAATACAAGCTAGACACCATATGCAACATGCAACCAGATATCACACTGCCAAGTTAGAGCAAGCACCTTGGATGGTGGAGTAGGGGAGCGGAGACTTGGACCTTGTAATGCACTATCAGTACAAGGAGAATCGGTACATATGCTCCGTTTACGTTGCTGCAGAGGACCACCATCATCGCCTTACTTACTCTTTTCCTTCCTCTTTCTTGAGTTTGCCTTGTCAAGTCAAACCCACAAGAAAAAGGAATAAAATTTTCTCTTCAGAACTCATTGATGCATGATACTGACGAACACTACTTTCATGTAAGGCAACCGCATGATAGGAGGATGGAATATGTATGAAAAACAGGATGGCGTGACATATTGAAATGTATGAAGTATAAAGTGTAAACTAAGCACAAGGTGCTTGAACTTGTTAGAATCAATACAAGCTAGAAACCATATGAAAGATGAAACCAATATCACTCTGCCAAATTAAAAGGGTGCCCTAACAAATGTATTTGACCAAAGTAGAAGCAATAAATGGCAACACGCTAGAAATAATATGCAATATGCAACGAATAAAGGTGACTCGTCGTAAGTGATTGATGCAGGATACAGAAGAGAGGTAGTTTCATGTAAGAACAAGGTTTTCACATAGATGTAGTGTGTACCAAAAATAGGAAGGCATATCATATTCACAGGTATAGTGTGTAAACTAAGTAGATGCAATTTACCCTAATTAGAAGCATTACAAGCTAGACACCGTATGCAACATGCAACCACATATCACACTGTGAAGTTAGAGCAAGCACCTGTGATGGTGGTGTAGGGGAAGTGCAGTCTTCAAGTACAGAACTATGTTCAATATCTTCATTTAGGCTTGTTGTTTCTTGAGAATCATGTGGAGAGGATGAGATTGCATTCTTTATAAGAGTAGCGCGTCTCATATTAACCCACAGGCGTGACTGTCTCATCATAAGCGATAGATGCAGGATACACAAGAATAGTAGTTTGATGTAAGAACATGGCGTGATAGGCAGATGTAGTATGTACCAAAAACAGGAAGGCATGTCATATTCACATGTATAATGTGTAAGCTAAGGATATGCAATTTAACAAATTAGGAGCAATACAAGCTAGGCACCATATGCAACATGCAACCAGATATCCCACTACCATGTTAGAGCAAGCACCTTGGGTTGTGGAGTAGGGGAGATGAGATTTGGAACTAGCACTGCAGTACGAGTAGCAGGAGAATCTGTAGAGATCATTTGTTTCAGTTGCTCCATAGGACCACCATCATTCCGTGCCTTCGTCCTTTCAGATTTTGCCTTGTCAAGTAAATACACAAGAAAAAGGAATGAAATTCACACTTCCAAATTTGTTGATGCATGATACTGATGAACACAACTTTTATGTATGGCAACCACATTGTAGGAGGATGGAATATGTATGAAAAATGCTAAGCAGAAGGCATTTCAACAAATTGGAAGCAATGCAATCTAGACACCATATGAAAGATCCAACAAAAATCACTCTACCAAGTTAGATGTGTCTCATTATAAGTGGCACTTCAACAAATTAGAGGCAATACATGTTTGAAATGATATGCAAGATGCAACCAATATTACAATGTCAACTTGAAGGTGTATCATCAGAAGTGATTGATGAGGGATACACAAGAAAAGTAGTTTGATGTAAGAACATGGTTAATAGAAAGACGTAGTATGCACCAAAAACAGGAAGGCATGTCATATTCACAGGTATAATGTGTTAACTAAGCAGATGCAATTTACCCTAATTAGAAGCATTACAAGGTAGACACCATATGCAACATGCAACCACATATCACACTGCCAAGTAAGAGCAAGCACCTGCGATGGTAGTGTGGGGGAATTGCAGTCATCAACTAGAGAGCTACGTTGACTATCTTCATTTAGCCTTGCTGTTTCTTGAGAATCGTGTGGGGAGGATGACACTGCACTCTTTAAACGAGTAGGGCGTCTCACAGTAACCCACTGGGGTGACCATCTCATCATAAGTGATTGACAAGGGATACAAAAGAGCATTAGTTTGATGTACGAACATGGTTAATAGACATATGTAGTATGTATCAAAAACAGGAAGGCATGTCATTATCAAAGGTATAATGTGTAAAGTAAGCAGATGCAATTTAACCAAATTGGAAGCAATACAAGCTAGACACCATATGCAACATGCAACAACATTTGACAGTGCTAAGTTAAAGCAAGCACCTGGGATGGTTGTGTGTGGCAATTGAGATCATCAACTGCAGAGCTACGTTTACTATCTCCAACTGCTGACACTGCACACTTTAGAGTGCTGAAATGCTTAGTGCTTATCTTCAAATTACACTGGAATGACTTCTGTCTTTTTTTCTGCATTCATCAACACTACGCCAGAGTCTGAAATACCCATGCATAAAATACAATAGTGTGAGTATGGGTGAATTGTGTGCACAATTAATATAGTGTAAAGTTAGCAGATAGCAGTTCGGTGAGAAATAAATGATGGGAGACATATGATAGCTCTACAACATGCATGGCACACTAAATTACTATAGGATTCTATGAAAATAACAGTCGACTGAAAACAAATATGTCAGTCCATTTTTTCTGCACCGTCCGATGTACAAAGAACGGGCATACCGCCTTCATCTACCTCCAGCCAGTCAGTGTTAACGATCTTCCTCGAAACATCAGCGACCACTGGCCCAGCCCCCTGGCTGCGCCCTCCCCTCGACCTCACCGCACCGCCGTGCTTGGAACCACCCCCCGGCCATCCATTCAAGCCCCACCGACCTCCAGATCAGCGCAAGCAGCTCCTGCGCCCCACACCCCTATGATAGACACTGATGCGCCGCTTCCCCAGCGAACATGCGGACTAGATGCTCCGCGCCTAAGCGGGTGCTGCTTCTTTTAATTGCGGTTCGACTAACCCTGAATTGAAATCCAGGCGGGCTACTGACCTCTAGAAAAGGTGAAATAGTAAAGGGAGGAAACCTTGTGCATTTAGTATCACGAAGAAGATGCAATAAGAAGCGCTCAACTAGTTTCTTTTGTGTGATGAATAGACGTCAGATTTGCATGAATAAGGGAAGAGGAGTACCTCTTTCTGCTGGCAGTGATGTGTCCTCCTTCTGTTTTTCTAACGATCTTCTTGTGGTTCGCTGGAAACGAGAAGTTCTGGAGGACGGTGGAGCGTTGGACGAACCCATGGCCAAGTTGTTGAGTGTGGTGCGGTGGCCGTTTGTCGGCGGCGGGGAACCAGATCCGAGGCGGCGAACAATGGCGTAGCGGGAACAACTCCGTGCGGTGGAGGGTTGCAACAGTGGAGCGGCAGCAGTGAGGCGTAGGACGGCGTGGTCGAAGTGGTTCTGGTACAGCGCACGTCGGCGTCGGTGTCGTGGAGGCAGCTCTGCCTTGGCTTCAGCTTCTAAGTCCTTGAGGGTGTTGCGGTTGCGGTTGCGTTGGACGACGATGCTACGGTACCGGCTCTGGCGTGATGGAGGAGGGCGACGGTGGATTGGCCGCTATGGGGTGGAGGACGGAGGAGGCTGGGGTTTCGCGACTGGTGGAGAGGGCGTTTTGGCGCCCATGGAGTATGAATGGGGAAACAGAGGGAGGCAGGGAACTAAGAGGGAACAATGTTTTGGTTTGAGACGCGCTTGTTTGAAATTTGGGGAAAGTTACAAATTTTGACCCCATCTAAAATTTCGGACATATTGCGGGTTGGGGGTAGGACAGTAATCTTAGGTGTCCAAAATGTGGGCGGGATAGATTTTGGCCGAGCGCATGGGTGTTTAGGCGCCCATGGCGTATGAATGCTTCTCGGAGGCGGTTGAGACTAGCGTCTTGGTGAAGTTACAAACCTACCCCGGTTTAGACCTTCGGACATCGGGCCTATAAGCTACATGGGCTAGAGTCAGGACAGTAATTTCCTACCACCAAGCATTAACGTTTTCGGTTCTCTTGAATTGAACTTTCAGGATTTGTCAAACTTCACAAATCTTTACTCTTGAAAATCCTAAAGCTACGATTATTTTGGAATGGAGGGGGTACATTTGAATATACATTGTACACGAGTATATATTAAAAAATATGCAACTTACCTCAGTTCATGCATGGTTCCAGATATAATCTCCTTGGTTGCAAAAAAAGTTAGACATGCGTATGAATATATATAGCATGTTCAAACGCACAACAAAGATTGATGCCCCCTTTTACATCTGATTTACAAATGCCATTATCTCGGGTTCAAATAGATGAATGCACTTCCTATGAATTCGAATCTTTGAAACCCCCTTTATGTTGAATTCGACATGTATTCTGTTTTGTAGCTAGCAGTTTGGAATGTATCCATGCAAGTGACAAATGTATAAAGTGCTTCACACTAACAACATGGAGTGCACTAATTAATGTTTATATATGAATTTCAAAAGCATCCATTGCCTGTATTTGAAACCGCTCTCACTCTATGGATCGATAATATGAAATAAACACATGCACATGCTAGAATTCAATAGAGTATCGGTGTCTGATAGACCGATTTTCGTCCATACACAATTTGCAAAATTCATGATCTCATACAAAAATAATAATGCCATTTATATTTTAATTTAATGCATAGAACCGCCTTTTACACATAGATGCACTATGCATCGGCCCGTTCTCACAAACACATTATATATCTCTCTATCTAACGAATAAGTGCACACACTTTATATGCATCGGCATTTATCTTTCACACATGCTCACAATCTCTCTCGGGGTGTCGGGGTGTCTCACGCACATGCTCTCTCTATTTCTCTCTCTCTTTCTGACTACTATGTACCACTCTTTTCACTAATCTCAGTTGGAAAACACTATTTCTCTCACATGCATATATACACATGCACGGTCTCTATTAGCCCTCTATACGCACATATATGTGCCTACGTGTCTCCCGCACGCACATTATCTTTAGGCCTCTCTCGCACACATTGCTCCCCCAGACACGCCTCTCTCTTAGTAGTTGGCAGATATGATTTCATCATGTCATTCGGTAGGATATCCCTGGCTGTTAGGCTGGATGGTAAAACGAGGCAAAGTTTTACCCTAGTTCGGACCCTTGCAGTTGAAGAAAAAGCCTACTCCTGGTACTATATATTAGTGATAGGGGTGTGTACAAAGTACATGTGAATACCAAGCCTTGTGCGTGTGTGTATACTATCGACAAACTAGCCCCCAAGCTTCTATAACATACTGGGGGCCTAGGTTTACAAATCATATATAGTCGGCTTATCACCAGTGGGGATAGAGTCCTCGGCGACTCTGGTAGCTTTGTTGTGTACGCCGAGTCCTCCACATGGGTCTTCGTATAACGCATCTCGGTCCAACCTATATATGGCGCAGGATGGAACCGACCCATGAGTCTTCATGTTGACCCACCATAACTAGAAATGATGTGCCCACCACACCACAGATGCAATCGGCCACTAAGAAAATAAGCATATACAACAGTACAATGTTATACTTGAAAGTTAATTGCATGGTGCATCCAAAAATATTTGTTCTGCATTGTGAATGTTTATTTATTCTCCTAAAATATTAGTCACGGGAAAGAGAAACGAAGGGCATATCTCCCCTTGTCTCCACCGGACACCCCGTCTTTCTACACCACTTTCACGTACGTACACAAATTATCTCTCGGCCCTCTAAAAGTATGCATGCCCACGACACATTCACGCATGATGGTCAATGTATTTCAAGCTAAAGCACTATATGGTCATTGGACTTCAGAATATGCTCATTACGGTCACCGTATACATTCTTGTGGTGATTATACGGTATCTAGCTCAAGATACGTCTTCGTATTTTGTTGATGACACTGACGGACTTTGCATTTGATGCGTGCTCCGTATTTTGTTGATGACACTTACAGTCATTGTAGTTGAAGCGAAAGCACGATATGGTCATTGGACTTCAGAATAAGCTCAACACGGTCACCACATACATTTTGTCATGCTAACCAACATGTGGTTGGATGGTTAGGAGGACAGTGGTTTCTTGAGCTCACCAAGGTTAAAGTCCCGGTGCTCGCATTTATCTTGTGTTAATTTCAGTATTTTTCGGCGATGTGCGTTCAGTGGGAGGAGACGTTCCACTCGACTACGAGGCACCTATGGTGACTTCGTAAAATCTAAAGATCATATGCTGGCTCACTCCCTCAAAGGTGCTCATAGGGGTAGGGTCTGCGTGTGTGCGCTTATAGCGGTGAGTGCTTGCGTGTATATATGAGCCCTTGCATCTGTACCGTGTTAAAAAAATACATGTCATGATTATACAGTCACTTGCTCACCCATACAACTCCATATTTTGTTGATGACACAATCAATTGACCAATCAAACGTTCTACATGGCGCAACTAGTGTTGCACCATTGGGGCGCGTAACCGTGGGGCCCACCTGTCAGCTTGTATATGAAAGAAAGAAATGGTAGTTTGAGTCTGTACTATGTTAATAAAATAGGAGTACATTTTAGGGTGATCATACGGTCACTGACTCACCATACAGCTCCGTAATTTGTTGATGACATGATCAATTGACCAGTCAAACGGTTCACATTCAGCAGCGCACATTACCATAGGGCCCACCCGTCAGCGCGTATATGAAGGACAGAAATGGTAATAAATTAGTGGTCGGTGGGTATTCGAAGTCGTGAGACCTTTGGTTGGCAGTCGCCGGCGGGGTGGGGAGGCCTTGATT